>NC_135388.1:17135000-17285000 GCF_051989625.1 Stigmatopora argus | reverse complement strand
CTGTGGCTGAAACAACAAATGAAACGCTTATATGTATGCAACTGCTGCTGTTTAATATGCTGTGTCAAAGAAAAGGGCAGTCTGGGAAATGGTTTGGAATCAAACTCGTGTCAGTCTTTTCACGGTCACTGTTTAGAAATTTGTCAATAGGTCAGGTGTGGGGAACCTACTGACAAAGCATTGTGTGCACTCTCAGCATCCTTTTTGAACTATCGCTGCTTAAGGAGTACTTATTTTCCAATTTATCCAATTGAGAAACAACAACCTCTGGTGTGGGAATTGTATACTTGACAACAAAAATTCTGATTCATATATCAAGACAACATTGAAAATGAAAAAAAATGAGCATCAGTGGATCCCTAGTACATCATCCTTTATGGACACTTGTGTGCATGCACACTCTTAATAAATGCCGGTCGAGGAGATTAACAGACATTAAACACCAATTACCATACAATTAAAATTATGCATTATAAGCAAATTCAAATGTACATATTAGCTTCAGTTACATTACTTTTTCCACCACTTTCTTCTACAATATACAATGTCATACTTGTATAATAATCAAATATTGTGGCATTGCACAATGGTTAATTCTCTAATCATAGCCAATAGCAATGCACATCAGTTCCATTTTTATGCTCAAATCGGCATCACATAAGGACATTTACTTATATATGAAGTTTCCAAACTGCGTTTGCTCTATTCACGTGTACAATCATGGTGCTGTTCTGTTTTTTTCCCTCTTTTCATCACTATTATAATCTTTTTGTATTTTTTCCATCCTTTTCAGGGTGTCCACCTTCTTCCAGAGGCCAGAGTGAGGACAAAACAGTGTCCGAACCGGCTTTTGTCCCATGAGTGCGTGTATGCCATCCAGACACTGCCAGTGACCAGGGCTGTGGCTGTGGTGGGCCTGGCCCAGGCGGCCTGTATATACATCGCTTCAGGCCCTCGTTGACCTGTGCCACTCACGCCATGGATCCACAAAGGGACAAGTATGGTGAGAGGCCTGCCAGGAGCACTAAAGTTTCCCAAGGAAGTCGGAGTGGGCACTCGTCTCGACCGTCAGGGTCCTCGAGTTCTTCAGGAGTTCTCATGGTGGGCCCAAATTTTCGTGTCGGCAAGAAGATTGGCTGTGGAAATTTTGGGGAATTGAAACTTGGTAAGTAGAGGAAAGATGTTACAGCAGTTTCTATGACCTTCAAGTACTGTATTTGAGCGGCCATAGGGGCACCGTATTTATGGATGCAATTTATATTATAAATTGTATTATTATAATAAGGCTATTCATCTGTTTTGGAGAATATTTTAGACTAAGTGCACCTTATATACGTGAAAATACTGTAATTAAATAGAAATACTGACGTTCATGTATGACAATTTAAATAAATTGTTTTTCTCCAATCTTCTTTAGGCACAGTAATGACATGTGTAATGTTTTATGGTGTAAATGTATTGTTAAAACCTTTTCTTTATCTTAGTGTAGGGTTTTGGTTTTGTAGATAGATCAAGTTCTTTGAGCAATAGGGGCATTTCTATTACAAAATAATATGGCGTCAAATTGGTGACCGTACAGTAATAAATTGTGCTTATTTTTCATTTGTCGCATGCCTAAAAGACAAATGATAGCATGGCGAAAACATGTTACAGTCTTAAATGTCAATGTTACTGGTTCTCTGATAACTTTTTTGTCTCCACAGGTAAAAATCTTTACACCAATGAATATGTAGCTATTAAACTGGTAAGTTACCATTTTTATCCTCCCCTTGAAATTTAACCTCTGCATCTATAATTTTGCATGCAACAAGGGGTTTAATAATGTTTAGTAAGGTGTGCTGTAAGTTAACATCTCACCCCCAATAAGTAAGACTACTGGATATGTTCAATACTGGTAGATGAAGCAAATCCAGATCTGCTGCACATTATGCAGTTGATCACAGCAAGACTGTTGCTAATATTAGACTTTGCCATTGTTGCAAGACAGGAAACATGTTTCATTAGACAAAGGGATTGGTTAATGTACACAGATGGTACCAGGATTCGTGTTTAGTCCCCACTATTTTAATCATCTTACCTAACAACTAAGGTTGTATGACAGATAGGTATTATGCTAACAAAGGGACTAATTTGACTATTAGTGTTAGCCTTCTGCTCAATTCGTGAAATCCTTTTTGTGTCTTCCTAAACCACAATGGGCAGTAGTTCTTTTTAGAGTTATGAAATCTGAAGCTGTATTTCTCTGTTTTCCAGATTAATAAAATAGCATCTACAAATTTACATTTGAATCATTGTATAAAATCAATTTTAGGATTATTAACAGACAATGGTCTATTAGGTGCTGTTTTCTCTAGAGACTGACAGTACATTTTTGAATTCACTTTTTGCCAACTCGAACATTGATGTTTTTATGTTTCCCCTTATACCAATGTGAGCGGACACAGTACTTAGGAAGGTTGCACCCACACTGAGCCAATTGTCCCATATCAGCTAGCAGGGTTCCCCTCCCCCTTCCCATGTGGCCGGCCACTCTGTTCTTGCACTGTGTTGGAGTCGTGTGTGATTATATTAAGTAGTAGTCAAGCCACATTGTAAATACACGAGCATAAAGATGTAACGGCAAGAATTATTTTTTGGGGTCAAATTTCCCAACTTCAGTAGGAGCCCAAACTCTACTCTCCCCAGCCACATAATCCAGCTTTTCCAGGGATATTTTAAAACTTTCCCAGGCTGGCATAGTCATAGACATGGGCTCATCTCATTTCCCGATCGCAACTTCCTACGACTTCACTCCTTTGTTTACATGGTAGTAACCCCCACCAGTATATTCATTCCCGAGACAAGGATATTGAAACAGGAGCAGGGTGGTAGGTGGGTCAAATTTTTGTTGAAATGAGACAATTTTCCTTAATTTTTTCATTTTATTAAAACAACAATTACATTTGATGTTCAGTCATTGAGGCGTCACAAGTCAATTGTTTGTGACCAAATTATCGATATTAAACTGCAAAATCCGAATTAATATTCGAGAATTAAATTGAGCTAAAATGACCACTACTGTGTCAAAACTTTCGTAGATTGTCATCGGGGAACGTTATCCTCAAGGGACTAAAAGACTTTTCTTTAGAAACGAAACAAAGCGTTCTGTGTAATGAAAGCACGTGTACTTGAGTCAGCCCAGATTTGTGTAGTTAAGACATTTGATTGTTATTTTACTGCCTGTATTTTTTTAAGTGTCTCAGACTGCTATTTTGCCCTTTGTTTTTGCATAGGAACCAGTGAAGTCAAGGGCACCACAGTTGCATTTAGAGTACCGGTTCTACAAAACGCTGGGGACTACAGGTAAGTGCTAGCGACAGACTTGGCCTGTGTTTTGGTATCATGGGTTTATTTGTTGTCATTTATTGAACTGATTGTGTTATTTACATAGCAGATGGTTTACTTGGTTTTGGGATATGCTGTTAAACAGGTTTAGCAACTTTATTTTTAGTCTTCAGGAGTTTAAGGTCTATCAATCCGGGTGTCCCTTAAGAGGGACCTTGGGAGGAAATAGAAAAAAAACGTGAACATTTGAAGAAGAAGAAAAAAATATAAATAATAAAGTCCACATTGGGCACAGTCATATTTCAGGATCTGCAATGTGAAGATGATAAAGAATTCCTAATAGTTAATTACTCTGTTTCTGTAATGTCACACTTCTCCTGCATCAGATAATGGACCAGAATGAGGTCTTTTTCCAACAACGTCTGGACTCTCTTGAAAATAAAGACTCAGAAACACAAATTAGGAAACATAGAATTAACCTACAATATTAGATGTACTATGAAATACATTTGGTTACGAGAATTCAAAAGAAGGCTTGTCATTGCAATTTTTACCATATTTTTTTCTGAACTATCTAGAAAATTCTATTTGAATTGACACTGGTATGACACTACTCTGTTGGAACAGGAAACAAGTCAATTGTTTGTGTGTGTGTGTGTGTGATGTAAGACCTTTCTATTACGGAGCTTATACGTTGCCTTTGTTTTTCAAAAATGAGAGCTGGAAAAGGGCAACTGTGAGGAAATTCATTAAATATTTAGACAGTGGGTCTGCCTTTCTTAGGACTAATCTAACTCGCGTTTCTCCTCCAGATGGGATGATGTGACCTCATTGCAGCACCTCATTCCACACAGCCAATGCTGTTGTAATACTGCGTGTGTGGATCTTTCCGAATTAATGTCCATTGACTCATGTTCAATCAGGTTGTTTTCTATCTATGACAAACTGTCATTGGATACTAATGAAGATTATTCAGTTAGGAAATACGTAATTCCTTTCGAAGCATGTAAGGACTATTTGATTTTAACTTCCTACTATCTGCAAGTAATCATTTTGCTACTATCTCTTCATAATTGGGGCCATTGGTTGGAGTCTTGTGCAAGGTCAGGTGGACACTATGCACTATGAAATGGTGTTTTCAGCCACGCTTCATTTTCACTGCAAGCACAGTTTGAAGTTCTTATGGGCTCATGTGGCTCACATTACCTAGTTTTCAAATGTGATTAATGAAATGTGAATGAGTAATTGAGCGCTAGTGAGATTGAGGTTTTTTTTTAAACAGTGTATTTAAATGCAGATATGAAGCATTGGGCTTTCTATTGTTGACAATGAAGGTTCTATATCCCTGTTATTTCTTCAGTTTTTGAAAAGTCAAATGTTTTCTGTTGAATCATTATTTCTACACTTATTTACACTTCCTAACCGACAAATTTCAGGCCTCCCACTAAGACCAGAGGCATTTAGTACAATTAGTAACCCACAGGACTGGATAATTGTGTCCAGAAACACAGGATGGAGAGCAGCAGGACTCCTACTTGTCCATATGCTGGCAAGAGAATGTAATATGCTGTCCTTCATGTTTTAGAACAAATCAACTTGTCAGGATCATTGCTTTGTGCCACAGCATGAACACTAGTGAGGTTAAAGGTTCAAAAAAATACTACAGTGTCTGATTTTAAAATGATAACAGACCGTTTTTTCGACATTTCCATTTAAAAAAAACAGTGATAGAAAATGCATAATAATTAAGGTCCATTCTAATTAGTTTTCCTTTTGCAGTTGCGTAGGCATGATCATTGATTATTTCCATGATTTCAGACTCGGAATTACAGGGAGTTTATGAGGGTTGTGGTTCCCCACAATGCGATGTTTTGGATGAAATTCGTATGAGAAAGACAACAACACCTGAGTGTCAAATTTGTTTTCTAAATGTAAAATTTCATTAGTGCAGTTTGGAAGTGCATTTGCTTCAAGAAATTGTTTAATCGATGGTCGCACCAAGTCATTTTTGGATAAATGGTCTGAACGTTTTGATGGTTTTAGTCCTGTCTTTTTCTTACTTGTGTGTGGCGGCCCGGTGGACGAGTGGTTAGCACGTCAAACTCACAGTTCTGGGGTTGATCCCAGGTCGATCCTCGTGTGGAGTGTTCATGTTCTCCCAGGGCTTACGTGGGTTTTATCCGGATACTCTGGTTTTCTCCTACTTCCCAAATACGTGCAGAGTAGTCTGGTTGAACACTATAGGTGAGTGTGAGCGTGAATGGTTCTCAGTCTCATTGTGCTGCAATTGGCTGGCCACCGATTCAGGGTGTCCTCCGCCCGGTTCCCATAGAATCTATAACAAGGGTCAGGAACCTTTTTGACAGAGAGCCATAAACAAAATCATATTTTGAAATGGTATTCCTTGAGAGCCATATGTAAAACTTAAAAGTAAAAATACATGTGCACATTTGAGTCATTTCAGTACTTTTAAAGTACAAAAAGTCTCTAAATTCTTTTGACCACATTGTTGCTAATCAATCAAAGTATGCATGCACTTGAATGAAAGAAAAAAAATCATGATTAGTGGCGCAAGAGGTCATGTCGGCGCCACAATGCCAACGTGACGATGCTTTTAGTGCGTTCAGGACTCAGCTCTATCACGAGCGGTTTCCGTCTTTTACCTCACAGGTTAGCGGAAGGCAATATACACCGATCAAAAGGGTACTGTGACGTTTCGTCGAAAGACGTTTGGTCCCCGGACGACCGGTCGACCGGACGACCGGTCGACCGGACGACCGGACGACCGGACGACCGGTCGACCGGTCGACCGGACGACCGGTCGACCGGACGACTGGTCGACCGGACGATTGGTAGAACGAACGTTTGGTCGCCGGGTTCGCAAGACCCGAGGTTTGAGTCACGAGACTTTCATTTGTTTAAACCTAACCCTATTCACTCAATGTTAAATAATAGTCATTAAATCCCTATTCACCCAATTTTAAAGTCTATCAATTGCATGCGACCCCGTTCTACCAAACGTCCGTTCTACCAAACGTCCATTCTACCAAACGTCCGTTCCACCAAACGTCCGGTCGACCAATCGTCCGGGAACCAAACGTCTTTCGACGAAACGTCCAGTCATGGATCAAAAGAGCCACATATGGCTCCTGAGCCACAGGTTCCCAACCCCTGATCTATAACTTCATTAAATACTCTCTAGGTGTACGTGAGTACATTGTTTGGGGTTAGTACACGTGAGGCTTATAGGCAAAATTGGCAAGTAAATTTAAGAAGAATTCTGAATCAGTGTGGTGAACTTACCCATAGATTTACTGCCTTGTCCAAATGTTAATGGTGAGTGGTTCTGGTACGCTTTGACTGATCTTTAAAGCCATTTGAAGACACTGTGCCCTTTTTTGAGTGTTTTAATTTGGTGTGGAAGCTACAAAAGCACACATTCACAACAGGACAGGGAGGGGTGTCAGAGTTACCTTTGCATGAGCTGATCTAATTTTAATCTTTGGGTATACTGTTGTCTTAGCATTCTTCCCTGCTTACTGTTCTCTCTCTAACCCTTTTGGTTCTCACCTTGAGCCCAACTACAAATATCAGTTGATAAAGGAGAAAGCAATTGTAACATTCTTGCCAGCTCACCTTGCATAATTTAAATCACTTTTTTAAAAGGACTACTAGCTTATTTTTTTTCTTTTGCCCTTACAACATGCAAAACAGACCTATTGACTGCTCTTTACAATTAAAATCTGACAATGCAGCGATAAAATCATGTCAACACGTTGTCCGAATAATGTGTCTTTAGAATTCTGAAGGTTTTTCTTTGTATGTTTCAGCTGAAGGGGTGCCCCAAGTCTTTTATTTTGGACCCTGCGGGAAATACAATGCCATGGTTCTGGAGCTCTTGGGCCCAAGTCTGGAGGACCTCTTTGACCTCTGTGACAGGACTTTTTCATTGAAGACTGTCCTCATGATCGCAATCCAGTTGGTGAGTTGTTCCCACTTTTGACATATTTTCAGTTTGTTAAGGCATTTAACGCAGGACAATTGTAATATGCTGCACTGGGGAGGAAATAGAGATCAGATCTTCAGGAAGGCACATTATCCATTGATACTTTTTCCTAGTTTTTGTCTCTTGTTGCACGCTGACATTTCACTTTTCTCTGCAGATATCTCGAATGGAGTATGTGCATTCTAAGAATCTCATCTACAGAGATGTAAAACCAGAAAATTTTCTCATTGGACGGCAAGGGAATAAAAAGGAGCATATTATCCACATTATTGACTTTGGCTTAGCCAAAGAGTACATTGATCCCGAGACCAAAAAACACATTCCATACCGGGAGCATAAAAGCTTGACTGGCACCGCCCGCTACATGTCCATCAACACGCATTTAGGCAAAGGTACGCTATCCTGCCTTTTTAGGTTTATTTTGGTAGAGTCCTATAAGAAAATCTCACTCGGTTTGAGTCTTGAAATTTATGAGAAAATTTGATAAATCTTTCAATGCAGAGCAAAGCCGACGAGATGACTTGGAAGCCTTAGGTCACATGTTCATGTATTTCCTTCGTGGGAGTTTGCCATGGCAAGGACTGAAGGTAACATGAAAAAGCATGTTTTGCTATTTTACTGTTCTATATTTATCAATCCACAGTTATGATTTAAAAAAAAAAAGGTCACATCTTTGTATTAAGAGAATTTTTCCCCAGATTACAGATGAGATTTACCTTTTTAAAATTACATTAACAGCATCCAAAAATCTCCATCAACTCATTGGTCAGAAAATGACATTAGTAGTCCCTGTAAATCTCAATCATTGATCATGAACAAGGTTTGAGAAAATCTTTTCTTGTTATTGCATTATTAATCTATAAAAAGTGCCCCAACAAAGAGAGAGGGGTAGAGACAAAAATGCATTTCTGACACAATTTCTGTCCTGGTAATAATATTTAGCACTTTTTGTTTTTTTTCCCGTAAGAGGTACATATTTTTCTGTAGACAACACAACCAAATGGTGAAAAGAAAAATCATCTGTAGTGCCTCAAACATTCAGGTTGAATTTCATAAAATCAGTGTAGTTAAAAAAAAATAATAGAACCAGTGACGATTTTTGTTCATTTGAAAGGAATTTAGTTTTTTCCCTCTTAAAACCTCTACGCCTTAATAGGGTAAGTCAATATTTGTTGTCATTTAAAAAAACTTAAATATAAGCCGTCCTTACGATTAGTTAGTTACTTTTTAAAAATAAAAATATTGTATTTCTTTCTATTATTTGTTTATTGTTGTTAATACATTCATAAATAATGCAATGTTAATAAATACTAAATTAATAAAATTGAAATGGATAAAAACAGAAATACTGTAGTGTTACTTGTAGCCGTAACCAAAGTATTTTTCACATAGCTTTTAACTCATTGATATCAGTAGAAAGACAATTCATATCATTTGGGAAGACTGATTGTAAATTCAAATTTTTCAGTGACATTAAAGCTACTAGATGTCCAATCTATTTGGACTGACAGTTAAAATAGATTGGACGTCCATTGTCGTCGATGGTGACCAATGAGTTAAATAAGTGACCTGTAAGCATTACAACAAAAACCTT
Organism: Stigmatopora argus; assembly: GCF_051989625.1. Lineage (NCBI taxonomy): Eukaryota > Metazoa > Chordata > Actinopteri > Syngnathiformes > Syngnathidae > Stigmatopora > Stigmatopora argus. Next base: position 17,276,076 of record NC_135388.1, on the reverse strand, counting down.
TGTGCATGAAATGGTAAAAAAAAAATTCACTATGAATAATAATTTGTCACGAAAGATGTTTTATGTCTGTTATTTCTTTTCTGTAAAGAACAACCCACTAATCCCTTTGATGTAAACTTGAAAAGAACCTCAAAATAGAATGTACAAAAATGTGCAAAGACAAAACAGTGTGTATAACAGTTGCCGTATGTGTGTGTGTGTCAGTATACACTTGCTTTTACTTTATTGATCGGCAGTAGTAGTAGTTTTCTGTCACAAACGTGTTGGATCACTTGCAGGCTGACACACTAAAAGAGCGATACCAGAAGATTGGAGACACTAAACGAAACACTCCCATCGAGGTCCTTTGTGAGAACTTCCCAGGTATTCTGCTTAATTTATCAGGGTAATACTAATCCACAGCAGCATGAATCTTTCTGTTATTCTGCATAAGTGGCTGCTTAAAGAATGTCATGTATAAATGTCATATAATTTCTAGTTCAGACCAAGCACTACTGCCAATCCTGAATTCAAACCATGTTGGATTGTTTCATTCAGAGGAGATGTCCACCTACCTGCGATATGTAAGGCGATTGGACTTCTTCGAAAAACCAGACTATGAATATCTGAGGACGTTATTCACCGAACTCTTTGAGCGCAAAGGATACACCTTTGACTACACGTACGACTGGGTCGGCAGGCAGATAGTAAGTGGCACGCCTGCGTACGAAGTGTGAAATGGCCACTCTGGTGCATAGTTCTGATGTGTCATTCGCTTTAGCCCACCCCAGTGGGATCTGTCCATATCGACTCTGGGGCTTCTGCGGTCACACGAGAGAGCCATCCACACAGAGACCGAACTTCAGCACACCCGCCAATAAGAAATCAGGTATGAAAAAGCCATTGTAACGTGGTATATGCATGTGTCAGGTGGTTTGGCGAACGGCTACAACAATCTCTAGTATTCAGATAGTTCAAAGGTATCATGAAAAGTTTCAAGGGAAAGACAAGGTAATGATTGAATTCCAGCAGAAAGAATGTTAATGTTTTATTTTATTTTTTAAATCATTATTATTATTATTTTTTTGTGTAATATTCAGCCAATCAGTATGCACTAAATTCAAGATTTTGTATATGTCGCTGTATGACGCTGACAGCTTGACTGTTTGGGTACATTGCTTGCAGACGCGCTATATTTATATGGTGAAGAGGCGGACGTGACTGACATGCATGTGCATATCATGCTTAAATTATGACTATTAGCAGTCGATGATGATGTTTTCGTCTGCTAACAGTGATCGAGTCGATCTGGATTAGAGGCGAAATGGGGATGACGATCGGTTTTACAACGTTTAAACAACGTAATTTTTGTAAAATATTTTCTTCCCGTACCAAACTTGTTATACAGCGCACACAATTTGAAATGAATTATAAAATACGGGAAAAACGTATAAGTTGACAGGTTTGTAAATAAATATGGTGTCGCTGTTAAATAGCTCGGGTCAAACCATCTAATGTAACTGTATTTTGAGTGGTTTGAAAGATTAAATACTGATTTAACAGCCAAGGATTTAAATGATTTATCAAGTTGACCTTCATTGCATTGGTTGCAAGTCTTTTGAATTTCCCAAATAGATTTTGCTAGCTGGAATTTTACAATGAAATGATGATATTTGTACATCTCATAAACAGGACAGTTTGTGACACTTCTTCCAGTGTCGGGCTCATTTGTTTTGGTTCTCTGGCTGGCTACGAGCCTTGCTTGTTTTGTTTTCACTCTTTGATTTTCATGCGTTTTTATTTTTTTGTTTGTTTGTTTGTTTTTTTGTTTTGTTTTGTCCTCCAATTTCCACGGTGCTTTGCATGGACCTGGCCCGGCACACTCGAACACCCATCTTTCCTAATGCAACTACTCCATCGCCCTCCCTTGTCCCATTGCACTCCCAAATCCACGTCTCCTCCTGTGACTTGGCGTCCCCGACTCCCGAGCAGACAGCACTCTCTGATCGAAGAGGAGCATGGGAGGCGCAGCCCACTCGCCAAGCAAACTCCTACCTGACCTCCCACCTAGCAGCGGACAGGCACGGGGGCTCAGTGCAGGTATACAGCCCTCACCTCATCAGCCATTCACCCCGTCCAGGTTGAAGATCTCACATCTGTCTTAAAGCACCTTACTGTATATAAGAAAATTATGGTATCACTTGATACTTTCTTATATCAGCACACATTTCCCATGTCAATATAAAATTTTAACAAGATTCAGAATTCAATTGGAAACAAAATGTTTCTAATTTGCTATAAATTGTATGTAGATATACATACAATTTATAGCAAATTAGAAACATTTTGTTTCCATTTGAATTATATATATATATTTATATATACAGTGGTACCTCGACATACGATCGTAATCCGTTCCGAGACTGAGATCGTATGACGAGATTCTCGTAACTCGAGCGGACGTTTTCCATTGAAATGAATGGAAAACAAATTAATTTGTTCCAGCCCTCTGAAAAAACACCAAAAACGGGATATTGGATTGGAAAAAATGTTTTATTTCTTCTAATTCGCCATCTATTAACAAAGTAACACATAACTAGTGGTTTAATAGTAATAAAATGTGTTTAATCTAACTAAAATTGGGCAGATTTCGCCGACGGGAGACAGAGACGTTTGGGGGGGTTCGTTTTTTTTCCACGACAACGCACTCGTAAACGGAACAAACAAATTTAAATGAACTTGGATTAATATATACAGACACTCAAACATACGTTTAATGTAACTTTACACAAAGCTGAATTCTAATTTTGTTGTAATCTTTTGTTACCTTCGTTTTCCGGGTTGGCGGTTTGCCACGCCTCCCCCCTCACGTTCACTTGCCAACGAGAAATAGTCTTTAAAGAACGATCGCAGGAGCTTCTTTCCTTAGAAAGAATAACAGGAAATACAATAGTTGAGCTTACCGATGTATTGATTGTGGGTAATGAAGTTTTATTCTGAGAAAGGTTGCCATTGTCTATGGGTGTTGTGTGCACGAGTATACTTCATTACCCAGAAAGCCCTCTTTTTGCCCGCGCATGCGCGTTGTGCGTTTCCTGGTCGTACGAGAAACTCGTCTGAATTAATCGTTCCGTGCTCGTAGATATTGTTATACACGAAAGATATGCAAAAAAGACAGTGCCATTGCCACCTGGCTTGGTCGCATCACGAAATTTTGATCGCATGACGGGCGAATTATTCGATCGAAATTTCCGCCGTAAGACGAGAATTTTGTATGACGAGGTACCACTGTATATAATATATACAGTTGTGGTCAAAAGTGTACATACACATGTGAAGAACATAATGTCATGGCTCTTGAGTTTCCAGTTATTTCTACAACTCTGATTTTTCTCTGATAGAGTGATTGGAACAGATACTTCTTTGTCACACAAAAAATTGAAGTTTGGTTCTTTTATGACTTTATTATGGGTTAACAGAAAAAGTGATCAAATCTGCTGGGTCAAAAATATACAAAAAGCAGCGCTAATATTTGGTAACATGTCCCTTGGCCATTTTCACTTCAATTAGGCGCTTTTGGTAGCCATCCAAAAGCTTCTTTCTGGCTGAATCTTTGACCACTCCTCTTGACAGAATTGGTGCAGTTCAGTTAAATTTGATGGCTTTCTGACATGGACTTGTTTCTTCAGCATTGTCTACAAGTTCTCAATGGGGTTTAAGTCAGGACTTTGGGACGGCCATTCGAAAACCTTGATTCTAGCCTGATTTAGCCATTCCATTTTTTTTATGTGTGTTTGGGGTCATTGTCCTGTTGGAACACCCAACTGCGCCCAAGACCCAATCTTCGGGCTGATGACTTTAGGTTATCGTGAAGAATTTGAAGGTAATCCTCCTTCTTCATTATCCCATTTACTCTCAAGCACCAGTTCCATTGGCAGCCAAACAGCCCCACAGCATAATGCTACCACCACCTTGCTTGACAGTAGGCATGGTGTACTTGGGGTTAAAGGCCTCACCTTTTCTCCTCCAAACATATTGTTGGGCATTGTGGCCAAACAGCTTGTTTTTTGTTTCGTCTGACCACAGAACTTTCCTCCAGAAGGTCTTATCTTTGTCCATGTGATCAGCAGCAAACTTCAGTCGAGCCTTAAGGTACCGCTTTTGGAGCAAGGGCTTCCGTCTTGCACGGCAGCCTCTCAGTCCATGGAGATGCAAAACACGCTTGACTGTGGACACTGACACCTGTGTTCCAGCTGCTTCTAATTCTTGGCAGATCTGCTTTTTGGTGATTCTCAGTTGAATCTTCACCCTCCTGACCAATTTTCTCTCAGCAGCAGGTGATAGCTTGCGTTTTCTTCCTGATCGTGGCAGTGACAAAACAGTGCCATGCACTTTATACTTACAAACAATTGTTTACACTTGCTCTTGGGACCTGCAGCTGCTTTGAAATGGCTGCAAGTGACTTTCCTGACTAGTTCAAGTCAAGGATTCGCTTTTTCAGATTTATGCTGAGCTCCTTTGACTTTCCCATTGTAGCGTTTGTGGGCGTTTGCAACCAATGAGCCCTATTTAAATGGCCTCAGAGAAGTCACCAGCTGTAGTCACTCATAATCACTCACAAGAAGTTAAGAGGCCATGCTATGAAGCTCATTTCACTGACACAACTTTCTAAGTCACCAAAATTGCTAATTTGTATTGCTGTATGTATATTTTTGACCCAGCAGATTTGATCACTTTTTTCTGTTCACCCATAATAGTCATAAAAGAACCAAACTTCATGAATGTATTTTGTGACAAAGAAGTATCTTCCAATCACTCTATCAGAGAAAAATCAGAGTTGTAGTAATAACTGGAAACTCAAGAGAGCCATGACATTATGTTCTTCACCAGTGTATGTAAACGTTTGACCACATCATACAGGAGATCAATTTAGTATTTGTTTGTGGTCTTCCTGTGTTTCTCATTTTAAATTGTTATTAATGGCATAGATTTCCCATAATGGGAGATAAGGTGTATGAGACAGATTGATGATCATGTTCTCCCAAATTTGTGTACCTGGCTGTTTTTTCCCCACGCCAGCATATGCATATCCTTATATACCACAAATAGTTAATGTCATGCAGCAGAAGATTTTGACCTCTGTGCTTCCTTGTCATGGCATCTTTGCCTCCCTCGTTAAAAAAATTCAATGAAAAGGAAAAAAAGAAGCTCCTTGCATGGCAGGATGACGTGAATTAGTGCATGCGCTTGTGAAAACTGTAAATGGTCTTTGAGAGGAACATCCATCTCCCAATCCAATGGGACCTCAAAAGGTGATCACAATCCTTTTTAAATGCTGGTTTATGTCCTATTTGAGCAGATTACATAGCAATTCTGGCTTCAGAAACTAGAACTGCAGAAACCTCGTGTAATTACGTGGGCGTGTATGTAATCTTGTGATTTTTTTATAGGTTCAGATAGAAATAGATCAATTTAGCAAGCACAATAATTTTAGTAGATTCGCCCCCCAAAAAGTAGACATTTTTAAAAGCCAAAACAAGAACTACTGAGACATTTTACAGTGCAAAGTTGGAGTTTCTTAAATATTTAAAGGGATGACTCGGAGCCAGTTGCAAGAAGTCATGCTATATCCCTTGTGACTCAACTCCTTTCACCTCTGCATTTCATTGCGTCTCGCTCAATTGAAGAAAAGCACAACGTGACAATTAGTGTTTTCCCAAGTTTTAAACTTAATGAAACGTGGTATAGCTAGATACGTTTCATTTCCAGGCACACAGGTTTAGTTAAAGGGTGAGGATTTTTCATTGGTGCTACCAATATTTAAATGTAACCTCACTTTTAATAATCCTCCTGTAATAATATCCTTTTGAACACTAGTTGCCAGCAGCATGGTCAATCTTTGATTGAGTAAGCAAGCAATTTGGCACCCACAATTTGGGATTTTAATAAGAGGTCACAGTCTTAGTGTCTCATGTGCAGCGTGCAATCTGTTGGAATGAACAAACAATTTAGTTGTTTATATTGTTGATATTGTAATCGGGTCATCAAACTTTCCCTGTATCATTTCGTTGATTACAACACACCGAATTAGGGATGACTTTTATAATGTATAAGAAGGGATGAAATTGGACAGGACAACACACCTGAAACGCAAGCAAAAAGAGGACGCATTTTTCATTAAAACTAGTTTTGCGACCCGATTGAAATAATTAATAATATTCATTAGACATGGTAATTGTTCTCCATTAATCACATCACACTGTGAGAAAAAATGTGTGTGTGTGTGTGTGTGTGTGTATATATATATATATATATATATATATATATATATATATATATATATATATATATATATATATATAACACAAGCGAATATAGTTAACAGTTCACTAATGCAACGAAAAAATACAACAACAAAAAACTAAAAATACCACTATTAAAAAGACAGAAGGTGCTGTTACAAAGTAGTAAATAAAAAATTAAAAAATATATAAAATTGACACCAGTCTGAATCATAGTTAATATGGTTTGTTATGAACAAAAATGCCTCTAAATCCGACATATATAATTATAAGATCCCCTCCATATTTAAATGTCTGGCAGCAGAATCGTCATACCAGGAACTGTGCAAACAGTGACAAAGGTTGGCAATGAGTTAAGCATGCAAAGCATTGCAGACTGACTGACTGCTTGTCGTCATCATTTGAAACCACTTCAGGAACTTGGTTTTCTCAGTCCGGCCCCTTGACACACTGTAATACTGCCCATTAACGTCACGTGCCTCCCGTGTTATTGATGTGCGGCTTGCTCTTTGCTACTATGAGCCTGTAGCCATGTTCGTGCAGTGAAAGTAATGCAGTCACACGGCTGCGTTTTTTTTTCTTCCACCCGCTGAAATCACTGCTACGTTCACTGGCAAACATTATTCCTTGTAGTTGCTGTGCGGTTGAGAGTGCGTGTTGACCAATTGTGATATAAAGATGTTTATGTGCCACAGGTGGTCAGCTCAACCAACGGGGAACTGAATGCCGACGATCCACTCGCAGCTCATTCCAATGCACCGATTACTGCTCAGGCAGAGGTGGAAGTGGTCGACGAGGCCAAGTATGTATCACCCTGCCGCACCTCCTCTTCCGATTCCCGACGCTGCCCTTTCTCTCCTCCTCTTTTTGACCCGCTTTCACTGCCTTTTGCCGTGCTGTGGAATTGTAACGCGCCTTCATCTTGATCCTGACGCTTGTATCTTGTCTGATTGTGTGGGATGTTTCTCTTGAATACTTTTGGTGTGATTGTCCATCTGACCTTCATCTGATTTTAACTTTTACAAGACTGAGGTTTTAATTTTGAGCCTATACCATTACCCCCGGTATTTTGCGTCCCCTCGTCTTATTGGAAAAACTCCTCAACTGATTAAGTTGACTGCCTTTTAATACTAATTAACAGCTGTTGCTTATTTACAAATTCCAAATGCAAACATGTTGTATTTGTAACGTGTGTCTATGTCGAAAATGTTGATTTGAGCTTAGTTGACAACCCTCACTTTGTGATTCAAAGTGCCTCCGGGCCATGAATGATTGACAGTTCCTTGTCCCGTCTCCCGACGACGTCAGTCGTTAGACCCCACTCCTCGCTGGCTGTACTCCTAGGGCAGGCATGGTTGGGTCTTTGTAGTGTGTCAACTCATCCGTTCCAAGATACACTGCGACATCATGACAAAATGTTGTGTAGTCTGACAATCCTGGGCACGGCCAAAAAAAAATGGATACTCAGGGGAAGGTATTGCAAAAAGGCACAGTCTTGAAATATAGATTTAACAAACAAACCAAGTTGCAATGTAATTCAGGCAAAGGCAGAAAGATGGTACTACTGGTTTGTTCGTACAGTATATTGACCATAAGATGTCACCATTGCGCTTTCAACCGTAGCACCAGATGTGTCATAAATGCTGGGAAAAGTACTTTCTTATGATTTCTTTTTGTAGCACAGTTTATAAGTCTGGCAAAACGACAGGCAAAGCAATGGGAGAAACGTTGATCTAAATGAGACTCATTTTCAATGAAGATAGGGTTGATTCACTAGTTATTGCTAACATCTGATTTGCTAGAAGAGAGTTGGCTTGGTGGGGGTTTGGTGAAATAAAACACATTCAGAGCAAAAACATTGAAGTAAAAATTACATTATCTGTAAATTTCTACTTCAGTATACTGTACTAACTGTTATAGAAAGGAAAACACACGGGAAAGAGGGGGGCTAAAAATTCCTGAGAATTCCATGGCTTCCTGAATAAAGTAGAATCGCTTTAGTCTTAAATGTCATTACAATTTTTATCATTTGTTTTGTAGCTGTTGGTCTGATCCATAATTCCCAGTACTACACATACTCTCAAGCATTTTTATTTTATTTCCTTGCTTACTGCATTTCAATGTTGATTCGCTTGGACACGGGATGGCATTGAAGTGCTCAGCAACAGGATTATGTCACCCAAAGGTGTTAAAAAAAGGTTTCATGTTTTCCTAATGAATTGAATGAAGACTCTGTGGTAGATGCGCGTAAGCAACAGATTTCTCTGGGCGCTCCATCTATTGTTTTGATTTCAAATGCGAGACCCAGTTAGAGCAGGATTGTGTTTTCGGTGTAGAAGCGGCGTGGCGTTAGCTGCATCACTTACATAATCAGTGACATCATAGCAACAAGAGACTCTGTATAACCTGCCCATCAATTCAATAAGAGAAGAAGCGAAAACTAGTATGCGGGTGAAGAGGTTTGTCGTCTTCTCATCCCATCTTGTTGACCAATGGGCAATGAGTCTCCGTGTGTCCTTTTGATGACCACGTAAATCCTCACTCGGACAATTGCAGTGCAATAAGTGACCTTTTTGAGACTTTGCAAATAGTTAACAACTAGCAAGAGACTCATTTTATGCACCCTTTCCCATTGTGTGTGTGTGTGTCAACATGGCCATGTGCGCATGTGTTTGTGTTGCACGTGCTCTGTCCTCGTCATCTTGGTCTCGCAGTATTAATCTTTCTTTTCTCTTGACAATCTTTGTTCTCTCTTCTGTAGCTGCGTGAAAATGCTCAACCTGTGGTGAGTCCCTCTCTGCTCGTCCACCTCAAACTCATGGGACAGGGAGTGGATCAGCCTAGGCTGGGCGGTACACGGTCGATTGGTCGGCCGGAAAGTTATTGATAATTACCATTTAAATCGTTGCTCAAATTCTCTAAATACAAACTGCGAATTACTATTTAGTCATACTTAATGCCCTATTAATTATTAGGCTAAAGAAAAGCTCCAAATTTCCCAGACTTCTATTGGTTTTTGTTGGAGAACTTGTTAAGACCCTGACTGACGTCCCTCCCTAAGGGGACAATGCCTGTACATACAAACTCTTGTACACTCACACGTCGGCTCAGTGAAACTGCTCATGGCCATTTTTGGCTTTTATTGATGTGTAGACCGTGTTGTTTTACATTGTTTTGTCGCCGGTCTTTTGGTCGCCTGTTGTTGCGGTCCGGGCGACCAAAAGACCGGCGACCAATCGACCGCACACGAGGCTGGGCAGTGGGCACAACCCACTCATTGTGTTTTTCATCGTCTATCGACTCGATAGAACGGCTTGACGTGTGGCCTACGTCGTATTAAACGAGGCGCACTGTCAATGCGTGTTAAGACGTCTTTCGTTTTGCTCGTAAGGTTGGGCTCCACGTGAAATGAGTTACATTTTTTTGGGTAGATGATAAGAGGAACCAGTCATGTCATAAACTGCGGCTTTGTTGTCCATGTGTGTATTTATTGATCACTGGCTCATCCTGTCTTGGCTCTTTGTGTGTACTCCTCCACATTCTTCCCCTTGAGAAAAAAAATGTTCTATGGGCTCCTTGCCCATGAATTTGCTCAAAATTATTTTATTCTACAGAACAGTATATATTTGTTTTTGGGTGACATTTATGATTGGGAAAATGCTCATACTTTTATGTTGCTTGACAGCAAATTTGAATTCTTTAAACTCAGTCCCTCGAATTTAAGTGAAATTGTATGATATTGTTGTTTTTTTCTGGGGGGGGGACGTCGCTCAAAATTCATGTATCAAATATTATACGTTTGGCCATATAGGGTCAATGACTGCAAAGAACAAAATAATAAGGTTTAAGTAGTATATTGCAAGAGTATATTTAATTAGATTTTCATAATTTTGTGGAATTGACAGCCCATTAATAAAATATTGAATGGGTGGGGGTTTAAAAAAAAAAGAATTGGGGGGGAAAACGTGATTTCTCGCGACTTAGCGAGGGTCTCCTGCATCTGCAACTAGTTTCACGTGCAATATTTGCCTTCAGATCAATTGAACACGCTTTTATCTGTCCACAGGTGCTGCTGCTTCTTCAAACGAAAACGGAAGAAGAACACACCGCGACACAAATGATCGTCTCCGAGCCGCTCGAAACACTCTGGCTCACTTGATTGTGCTGGCAGAAATCAGTGAGATTCCATTCAGAATCCAAGCGGAGGAAAAGGGCCGCTCTCCATTGCAGTGTTTTCTGAAAGGACCCGCAAAATGGGGAGGTTTTTTTGACACTGGGAACCAACATTTTCCCCTCCCAATTTGCGGGATAACATTTTGTTGGAACATTTTGCAAAGCATAACTTTGTTCGAGATGCATTTTTTTCTCCTCCTTTCGGTATCAATTCCCCTTCCGTTGGTGTATGATTGTTGGACGGGCCAAATGGTATTCTTCATTCCCCCGTCGCTAACTCTTTTTGGATCGGAAAAGCCCTTTTTGGGGTACTGCGGACGTGGGACTGAATGTAAACCGTGACCCATGAGGAGCCGTTCGCTTCAACTGCTTTTAATAGCTCCTGCACTTTCTGCCTCTGAAGAGGCGAGCAAGAGGAGACCACGCACGCAACGCACGCTTGCCCGCCCGCCCGCCGCACCTACGCCTCCTGCACTGTGTTCTCCGAGGTCAAAGCACCCATCTCGACACACTACATTCCCTCCAGACTTTTGTCCTGTTTTGTGAACACTAGGAGGCGGACCGGAAGGAGAAGTTATTTATGATATTTATCTGTCGTTTGCCACCATTTTTTTTCTTTTTTTCTTACAAATTTTCCAACATACACGCTTGAATGTATGGACGGAAAAGTTAACGACGGGAAATGGCGTCCCGTGCCACAGAAGGAAAGAGACCCATGTTATAGGTGGGACTTTTGCAAAAGTCATGCGGAAATAACGGACTGTCTACCAGTAGTGGCTTTGGATCTTCGCAACACTACTGTTCACTGCCTTAACCCCAAACAAGCAACCTCACTTGACTGGCGGAAAGAAGACTTCCTGATCTGACGCTGGTTGGTTTTGCAGAAATTTGAGGGGTTGGCTGATATATTTAAATTCACAACAAAAAGTGGTCCAGACTGACCGCGAAACAATCCCGACTGTTGTCAACTCGGAGGGGCTGCCTTGATCCCAATCTCCTCCTTGCCTATCCTCCAAACCTGTTTTTTTTTTATTTGTCTTGCTAATGTGAATGTTTTTAAAACGCAATGGTTCAATCGAAACAGCCATGGCTTTATGGGTGTAACAACTTTAAGGGGTAACAACAATGACAAAAAGTTTGAGACCATGACTGCACTACTTTTTGGGGCCCCAGCTTTCATGCTTTGTTCCTTAAAATGATGCATTTACCTCACGTGTCCACGTGCGCTGGGGATACACGTTCCGCTTTCAATTTTTTGGGTGCCTGCCATGCCCCGCCCCGCTTCGCCTCTGCGTCTAACAATAACAAAAGCATGGCCACACATTGATGGGATTTTTTTTTTCCTCACTGGAGGGGCTGGATGCGGGGTGAAGTGGACCTGCACCCCACCACGTCTCTTTGAATACAATGTTGTACATGTCGCTAATTATCTCACGGAGTCCATTATAGTGCTCGTCGTGTGTATTTACACTGTATAGCCTTTGCTTTGTCCTTGGCCCTCACCACTCACATGAGGCCTAAGTTGTGTTCTTGAAAGTACTTGAATATGAGCATCCACGGGACCTTTTCGGAGCGTGTGAAGTCACCTTTCTGATCTGAACGATGAGGAATGGTGGGAAAATAGGCTATTCGATTGACAGGGCGACGTCATTTGCGCCTCTCTGCTGCGAGCATGTCGTAGTGAGATGTTCATCTAGAAACCCTTTAGTCTGTGAAACTGTGACATCGGACTCCCAACAGTGCCAGAGTGGCAGCGTCCTGAGAAAAGAAAGCGTTCCATACGAAATAGCCTTTGGTCTTTCCCCTCAATTCCTCCAGTGCCATTCCTGAGACTACTGCAAGTCCACGCCTTTTGACCTATGCCAGGAAAGTTGAATGTTTTCGTTCCTTTTCTTTGCCCATCTCGTTCCATCTCGCGTCCATGGTCTTCACAGCTTTGCGCCGTAATGTTGGCAAGCTGCTACAAGACGGCTTCCAGTCAATTCAGATGAATTTTAATCATGACATTCCATTTGCTTTTCTGACAATTCCAGATCTTAGCATGTCTTGGATCGGACGTCTTCAGACAGTCAATGAAGTTGACGCTTAAAAAAAAACGGAAAACTTGATTGGCGATTATCGCCGTTAAATTCTTGCCGGCTGGGATGGCTGCCATTGAGTGGTCGTGTCTCACTGCCACCGATGGCGCTCGACGTCTGACACGATCGAGCGATCTCCGGGTCAAATCGGATTGGACATCTTTCGCCATCAATGGAAGCCAATAGCTTAATCGGTAAAAATCTAAATCGATACATTGACATGACATCCAGAGATGTACTGTCAAAAATTGACAGTTTTTCTGCCGTAGACTGCAAAAGATGTCCAATCCAATTTGACCAGTCAAATTGAATTTGACGTCTATCGCTGTCAATAGCAGCCAAAGAGTCAATCTTTGACTCTGGATATCATATCAATGTTATTTTGCCAATGACTTGATACCTAAAACTAAAAATGCATTGAGATGACTTCCAGTGGTGTCAAAGCTGGAGTGTTTGGCGGTCATTGACGGCGATAGACGTCTAATCCATTCGAACTGCGAGGGTGATTGGACGTCTATCGTCGTCATTGGCCCTGAAAGAGTTAAGCGCAGTTCAATTGGGTTTGAATGCTGTGATACTTTTTGGCTTCTCTTTTCCACTTCCACTTTTCCCAGTTGCTGTACTGGAGAATCAATCGTCTCGGACTTAACTGTCATTTTCTTTGAGAAGACGGTGACATTTACTGCAATGTTGTTACGCTTATTTCAGAATTGTAAATTGTACAGACTTCACAGGTGTAGTCTTGGTTCTCTCTGTTGGGATTCTATACAAAAGGCTGTATTTGAGTATATTTTCCCCCGCCTTTCTAACTGTGGAAAATCCAGTTGTACAGCTGCAAGAGTTTATTTGCCCTCCAGAGCTACGATTGAAAAAAATGCTTCAAACTGTAAATAAATATTGTTTAAATATGAATGTCACTTGAGAAATGTACTTTGAGTTGTCCAAGGGCTTCAAGAGTGAAGGTCCCAAGTTTCCTGTTTTGTTTTTTTAATTTCTGGTTTTTAATTTGCTGAAAAAGATCGAAATATTTGTTTTCTTTTTTTTATCTGAGTTTGCGTTTCTGTTTGGATTCATGTTTGTCCCTTGTGAAAAAATCACATTTTATTCCCGCCACGTCTAAAGGGAAGTCCAGTTTGCACCCCTTTTTATGTAAAATAAAAGATTTCTCCACTTTTTTTTTAACTTTGTTCTTATTTGCTAAACTTTTTCTCCTGCTTTACTTGAAAAACAATATATAACAGCTTTAAAGTATGCATTTCTATTACAGCATGTCTGATAATCACAAAAAAAACAAGGCCATTTGAAAATAGCTTTAAAATTGAGCAATTTAAAGCTATGTTATACACAGTCAGGGCCTGCAAGGTCTTCTCTGCTGGCCTAAAAAAATATATCTGAATCACAGACTGGTGTTTATTTTGTCCATGAATACTTATTAAATAATTCCAAATTGTCCGTCAGCTTCCTTTCATTGCTTTTCCCCTGGTTGCGTTGCTTCCAGATGTGTTTTCATATTTAAGCATTTAACCAATCACATTTCAACCATTTTTTGTTGCCAGGGTCAAAAATCTACCTGGCGGCCTTCTGCAGTTCTAAGCGTCGATAAAACTGTTGCTTTAACCAATCAGATTTCCAGTTGGCGACACCCACTTCTCGCAGACCTCATCGCTTTCACAAACTATGTTTGGCTAGTGATAAAGTGGACTAGCCAGAGTTACCAAACTATCTGAAGCGAGCTGCACAAGAAAATATATATATTGTTGTGTTGATTTAATAGCAGTTTTGTCAACCCATAATTGCTGAATATTCTAATACACTTTATTATGAAAACCATTTAGTTTTTGTGTCTACTTTTAAACGGCCGTCGCCATTTTTCCAAATGGCGGATGAGCCAGGAGCCAGTGCATCTCATCGCAGAGCAGCTCAGACGTGCCGATTTACCGAAGAAAGACCTGATAAAGTTCGTACAGGACAATGCGCAATCGGTAAGTTGTCATTTGGGGATTTCGAAGCCCCAGTTCTCATTTTAAGCGTGCTTTTTGACGGGAGAATGTCTCGTTGGCGTGATGTAGCCATACGTGGTTGGAGACCGAAAAATGTTTGCAAACAAATTGGCTACATTGCGTTACCTCTAGCTCTTTGTTTATTAAGAAATCATTCCATTGTGTGTTTCAGTTCCCCAACGAGCACGGAGACCTCAAGAATGTGCCCAAAACGGCCCAAAAGGAGCAGCTGACGACGCCATATCGAGCTGTTTGTCAGCAAAGTCAGTAATCTTTTTAAATGTACTACTTTCTATTTTCGCGGTCCGTCTAATCAGTAAATATCAGCGTTCAGTATTCAAGGCTTTGTTCAATTAGCTTTTTAAAATTATGATACATTTGACATTTTGAATGAAAACACACTAACTGGTTTGGTGTTGATTTTTAATAGCAAAACACGTGTGGTTAATTTACACCCACATGTGTCATCAGTGCAGGTGTAAGGAAAAAACGGTACACTTGTAGAATGAATATACGATTGAGCCTGGGCTTGTATCTTTTTATTTTTAGTTTTAACTGTGGCTTTGGCAAAGCCTAAGACAGACATTCATTCAACAATAGCCCAGTGGGCATTTTTGACTCAAGTTTAAACATTTGGTAAAATAACAATTTTACCTCAGTGTAAGAAGAGAAAAATAGAGGCAATGATGACTTTTTCTGATATTTATTTTTAAAGAATTAATGGATTTGAAATGATTGACAGAAAAACATACAGGATGAAATAACATGGGAAATTAATGTGGGTCATTTGTGCATCAAAATGGTTAAATAATCACGTTGTGGTGTTTTGTGGTGGTTTAAAGCTACAGAGGCGGTAGTAGAGGTGACAAAATCGACAGAGACCAAAGTCAAGGCAGAAGTTGTAGGAACCCAAGTGTTTTAGGTTATTTTATTTCATGTCATGTGTACTTAATCTACTCATTTTGTATCTTGCTTCTCTTCAGGATCCCCCCAAGTTTACCAAATCAATGCTGAAGAAAAGGTGGCATGGTGAACGGCAGTCTTTGACACTAACATCCCCTCACTGGTACTTGTCATTGTAGAGCAGGGGACTCGGACTCTGGTCCTCGAGGGCCCCTGTCCAGTGTTTTCCCAGATCTCCCACCACATCTGAATCAAATGATCAACTCATCAGCAAGCTGTCCAGGATCATTTGATTTTGATGTGTTGGAACACATGGAAAATAGACTGAAGTTAGATATCCCTCTTCTAAAGACTCTTATTTTTGAGTGCCTCTGCAGCTGTCAAAAAGAAAAAGCAAACCAAGCCAATGATCTCCAAAGTCATCAGAGGGGTATGTTTAATACTTTCATTTGTTCCCCTCCTGTGGCTTTAATGTTGCCTACCTTGTTTTGCAGTGGGTTGAAGGCCTGCTGACTTCAATTAAATTCAATTTATTGGTGAAAGAAAAGCACAAAGGCTAAGGGCCATGTACAGAAGATAAAAGAAGTGTGTAACAAACACGGTGTTGTCACTGGTTCACGGCCAACACGTCATCCAGAGCCCTCTTGGACTGAGCGACCGTCGGCTTCTCAACCACACTCTGCGGAAGCCGGTTCCAAGGTCCGGCGATGCGCACCAAAAAAGCAGCCTTCCGCCGATTTAACCGGAACCTGCGAGGATACACCTTCCATGGATGACCCCTCAGACCTCGATCAGGTGCGGGCGTGAAGAAGAGATCGCGGGGCATGTTGTAGTTACCGTGGAGGATGTTGTCCTTAGCAAAGGAGAGATGACACTTGCGTGGCATTATGGAAAAGGCCTTCCTGGTAAGTATCTTGTTGAAAGAAAATACTTCACTTATATGTTTTTTTTTACATTTGACTTGGTGTATGGGTTAACTTGACTTTTTTTTTCTTCCAGAATTCCAGGGAAGAGGAATTTTCATCCATTTACCAGAGGACAATTGCATTGCTCCATTCTTAAATGCTGGAGGGCCTATGAGAACCAATCTCAAAAGCCTCTTTTGTGTGAAACAAATGTTCTTGAATTGTATGCATATCTTATTCATTTATCTAGCAAAAGAATGGAAGAAACATGACAAGTTGAAAGTTTTTATTAACAGGAGAAAAATTGAGTTGGTTTCACATTTAAGTATTTATTGGTGTGGCCAGTCTGTTCTCCACCTGCAGACATAAAAAAGACATAATAATCTGACGTTAGCTTTCTTAACATCATTGACTCTACAAAAAGCCTAATTGTCATCATACCCAGAAACTGCGTATGACGAAATTGGTAGTGCTTCTTAAGGTGCATTTTCCCGGCAAAAGACCCAAATAAGTGATCATTTCTGACTCGTAATTTGGCATTCTGCCGTGATGGATACATCGCATCACCCCCTTAGCAGATCACTTACCTTCAGTCAGCCAGTAGGAGGCAGATCACCACCCAAAATCTATTCATATTACCTCACCCCGAAATTATTACGCAAAAAGGATTGTGTGTCGTGTTACCGCAAGTTTAGAATCCTGATGGATGTGGGGAAAAAACTGTCCTTAAGCCTACTTGTCTGTACTTTGTGGGACCTTAGCGTCTGCCAGAGGGCAGCAGCTGGAACAGATTGTGACCAGGGTGGTGTGGGTCCCTGACTCTGCTGAGGTATTGAGGGCTGGCAATGTCTTCCAGTGAGGGCAGAGAGCAGACGACGAGCTTCTGGGGAAAAAAATGTTTTTTAAATTTAAAAAAAGCTCCAATATTTACATTAAATGAAGTTTCTAATCAAATAATGTTTGAATAAAATAATATCCTTACCTTGAAAGTCTATTGCCTCATTTTGCCAGCATGACCCATGGAGCTGTGGACTTTACCTATATGAAGGGGGAACATAAATTGCAATTTATATTCAGTGAAACCTCCTGGTGATATAAGATTTTACATTATTGGATTACACAAGATTATAATAATTGTGTTCGAAGCCTTTATTTAATTTGGATGAATACTTGGATATTCTACATTAACCTCAAGAAGCCTGCCAGCATTCCTCAAAGTGCTGAGAGGCATCTTCAAGTGGGCAATCTGTGAGGAAGGACCCCTGAACATAGGCCTGTTGCGGGCAAAAGTTAGCAGATCGGCTTGGGTGGGTTTTTGGTACACGGTCAATTGGTCGCCCGGAAGGTACTATGAAGACCCGAATAATCGTATGCCTACGATTATTTTTTCAACTCAAATTATCGCATGCCTACGATTCTTATTCGGGTGCCTACGATTATTAATTTTTGCCTCAATTAAGTCCGTGCAGCAGCAACATTGTTCTATGTCATTAACTTTCTACGTGTAAAGCACACGTGCTGTTTTTACTAACGTATAGGCAGCTACCGCTGTCAGTCTCCAAAGTTACCGTGCTAACGGGCTTCTGCATCCGGTTAGGTCTTTTCAAAATGTGACTGCAGGGTCAGAATAGTGAAGAACAATTGGTAAATTTGAAGTACACTAAGTACGTAATCGATCATCATGACTTTAATTTGTAGCTAATTGTGGAATTTAAACATTATTTTGTTTCATGCTAACTGCAAACTGTTGATTAAAATAATAATGATTGTCCTTGTTATGATTTTATAATAAATATTCCATCATAGCTTTAATTCTATGCATCGAATCTGTTTAGACACTAATTATCTCGTGCCTACTAATATTCATTATTTTTGGAATTTTCCACTGCCTACTATTATTCCGGTGCCTACTATTATTAATTCATTTGGAATTTTCCACTCCCTACTATTATTCCAGTGCCTACTATTATTCGGGTCTTCATAGTAAGTGATAATTACCATTTAAATTGTTGCTCAAATTCCCCAAATACAAACTGTGAATTACTATTTAGTCGTACTTAATGCCCTAGTAATTATTAGGCTAAAGAAAAGCTCAAAATTTCCCAGACTTTTATTGTTTTTTTGTTGGAGAACTTGTTAAGACCCTGACTGACGTCCCTTCCTAAGGGGACAACTTATGTACATACAAACTCTTATACACTCACACGTCGGCTCAGTGATACTGCTCATGGCCATTGTTGGCTTTTATTGATGCGTAGACCGTGTTGTTTTACCTTGTTTTGTCGCCGGTCTTTTGGTCGCCTGTTGTCGCGGTCGGGGAGACCAAAAGACCGGCGACCAATCGACCGCACACAGGGTTTTTTGTGGGAACTAGTTTTACCTTGATCTGGCCCAGTCTCCTGTAACCTCAACGGTGTGAGTTAGAACATTTTCAACATGCAGAAAATGCCACTTGTGATGCTAAACAGGGAAAACTTGGAACAAAAAAGCAGAAGTTATATTTAGAGACTGAAGATTCAATAGACAGGGTTAGGTATCTTTGGGGGAAATAGTTTTACCTTGTTCTGGCCCAGTTTCCTCTCCTATAACCTCAAGTGTGTGAGTGTTCCGGGAAGAGCTGCATCTTGATCCTAAAGAGCGAAAACAAAAAAAGCAAAAGTTAGCATATACAGTGGTACCTCGAGATACAAGCTTTAAGCGCTCCAGGACTGGTATGTCGATTTACTCGCATCTCAAATGAACATTTCCCATAGAAAGAACTAAAAACATTATTACGTTTCCACCCTCTGAATAAGCACCAAAAAACAGGATATTGGATTGGAAAAACATTTTTATTTGTTCTAATTCACCATCTATTAACAGAGTAACAAATAACTAGTGTTTATGATGTTTAATACCTTGAGATACGAGCTTAATTCGTTCCGGGACTGAGCTCGTATGTCAATATTCTCGTAACTCGAACGAACGTTTCCCATTGAAATGAATGGAAAACAAATTAATTTGTTCCAACCCTCTGAAAAAACACCAAAAACAGGATATTGGATTGGAAAAAATGTTTTATTTCTTCTAATTCGCCATCTATTAACAAAGTAACGCATAACTAGTGGTTTAATAGTACTAAAATTATACGGATTTCGCGGAGGGGAAAATGACGGACAGAAAGAGGGGGGCGGAGAGGGGCGGCGCTTTTTTGCACGGCAATACGCTCGTTTCATAACCTAAACAAATTTAAATTAACTTGGATTACGATGCAGACACTCAAAAATAAATTGAATCTAACCTTACACTTAATTCTAATTTTGTATTAAAGTTTGATACCTTTCTTCTCCCGGGTTGGCTGTATTTGCCCCGCCTCCACCCTGACTTTCACTATCAATGGGCTGTTTGCTTTTGTATTCCCTTCAAAATATTCCGAAAATGAGGCACACAAATGTCCTCACAATAGGATAACGCACGACCACTTGGCAACAAGAAGTAATATATACTCCTCGTACTAGCGATCGCTACGCCATTCGTGCTGAGTGACGGGGAAAAAAAAACACTGAAAAAAATGCAACGCTCCGCCCAGTGCTCGTAGATATCTGTTATTCGCGAAAGAGATGTGGCAAAAAAGACAGTGCGCTAAAATCATAAACCGCCTCTCATGTCTTGGCCACCTGGCTTTCTCGTATCTCGATATTTGTCTCGTATCTAGATATAATTATTTGCTCGAAATTTTACTCGTATGTTGGGGTACCACTGTAGTACTAAAATTAGACAGATTTCACGGAGGGGAGAGAGAGAGAGACTTTTTGCACGGCAACGCCTCGTAACATAACATAATCAAATTTAAAACACTAAAAAAAAATGCAACGCTCCACCCAGTGCTCATAGAGACATTACACAAGGGAGTTGCGACGGGAAAGACAGTGCCGATGATGTTCTTATGAGAAGCCTCTCGCATCCGCTGGATGCTCGTATATCAAAATTTGTCTCGTATCTCAAGATAAATATTTGCTCGAAATTTTGCTCGGATCTCAAATTGCTTGTATGTTGAGGTATTGCATTGATTTAACCAAGCTATTTGGGAGTTGCCAAACAATTATTACAGGCAAGAGAAATCTTACAAGAAAATTAATAAACGATCAAGATAAGTTAGTGAGTGCTCCGTGCTATTTTCCCCAGACAAGGCAATTAAACATAGAGTGGCATTAACAGCTAGGAGAAAGTTGGCTTAACATTTTTTTTATAAATGATTTTTTGTGAAAACAGAACAATTAGAATTACAAATTTGAAACGGGTGTTCAGCACACGCAGTGAAAACTATCATTAAATACAACACGCCAGGAACTAAGTCAGGGGTGTCAAACTCAGGTTGGTTCGCGGGCCGCATTAACGTCAACTCCATTTCATGTGGGCCGGACCGTTTTAGATCTAATATTTAGATATATATTTTTTTAAATTGGATTAAAAGAACTGGATCAAAAGCCCTAAATAGTCAATTTTTATAGATCTAAAGCAATGTTTGAGGTTTTTTTCTTAGTAATGGAAAATTTGTTTTAATCATGTTTTTCATTTCAAATGGAAACAAAATACAGACGCTCCCCTACTTACGAACGCAATTGGTTCCGAGCGATTGTTCATAAGTTGAATTTGTTTGTAAGTTGATTCAGTGCTATATTTTGTATTATAATTTATGTTTAAGGCCGATATAAGTATATTGAAGGTTTATATAAGTGCATTTGTATGTTTAAGGCTTGTATAAGTAACACGCATTGGTTTGTACTGAAAAAAAAAAAATTAATAAAATGGAGAGAATATGTACAGTACTGTAGAGAGAGAGAGATTTATGTATTAGAAACTGGCCAAAAGAAGCGACCTAATGACGATTGCACAGTTTTCTTCTTTTTTTCATCATAAACGATGCGGTAGCACTGTATGGCATCATTCAATTGATTTGCAAACTTTGTGCAACGTTCAATATTTGGGTCCTGCTGCTCGATCTTTCTGTTTATAAATGGTACTGACGGTCGAACGATTCAATGCCCGTGAAACGCTCACCACTCTCACGCGCATCAAGCTTCGTTATTATTGCCACTCGTTTCAAATGAAATGGCTTGCCTCTTCCTTGCAACTCCCTCAATAGAAGCCTTTAGCTTTTTACCAAGCATATTCAATATTGGATGCATGATATATTTAATGATACAAATGAAAAAGGTTCTTTGCACACTGGAGATACATTCACGCACTTCCGCACTGCAACGAAGAAGAAGGTAGATGCTGGGTGAGCTGAGCTCTCACAGCGCCAGGCGTCGGTATTAGCGGCGGAAAGAAGTACTACTCCGAAAAAGGCGCGAAATACAAAATTGGACTTGCGAACATTTTTGGACTTAAACGCAATTTGCAGACATGTTCGTATGTACCGTTGTTCGTAAGTTGAATGTTCGTAAGTAGTGGAGCGTCTGTATATAGTAAGGCTTTTTTCTTTAAAAAATCGACATAGTATAGTAAGGCTAAGAAAGTCGGAGAATAAATCTGACTTCTGATTCTTCTCCTAGTTATTGCTGTGGTCCAGTGGCAAAAATATTGGTTCAGAACTTGAGGTGGGAATCAGGAGTGAGTTCAATTCCACTCTTTGCAATTCACAAATTGTTTATTGGGGTAATGAAAAGGATAAATATAACTTCCAATCACTTCATTTCAGAAGTCACTGTGGTCCAGTTCCAAAGACAAACGGTCAGAACTTCAGGTGGACTCAAGTTCAAATCAGGAGTGAGTTCAATTCCACTCTTCGCAATTCTCAAATTGTTTATTGAAGTAATGAAAAGCATAGATATAACTTCCAATCACATCATTTCAGAAGTCACTGTGGTTCAGTGGCAAAGACAATGGGTCAGAACTTCAGGTGGACTCAAGTTCAAATCAGGAATGAGTTCAATTCCACTCTTTGCAATTCTCAAATTGTTTATTGAGGTAATGAAAAGGATAGATATAACTTCCAATCACATCATTTCAGAAGTCACTGTGGTCCAGTGGCAAAGACAATGGGTCAGAACTTCAGGTGGACTCAAGTTCAAATCAGGAATGAGTTCAATTCCACTCTTTGCAATTCTCAAATTGTTTATTGAGGTAATGAAAAGGCTAGATATAACTTCCAATCATGTCATTTCAGAAGTCACTGTGGTCCAGTGGCAAAGACAATGGGTCAGAACTTCAGGTGGACTCAAGTTCAAATCAGGAATGAGTTCAATTCCACTCTTTGCAATTCTCAAATTGTTTATTGAGGTAATGAAAATGATAGATATAACTTCCAATCACATCATTTCAGAAGTCACTGTGGTCCAGTGGCAAAGACAATGGGTCAGAACTTCAGGTGGACTCAAGTTCAAATCAGGAATGAGTTCAATTCCACTCTTTGCAATTCTCAAATTGTTTATTTAGGTAATGAAAAGGATAAATATAACTTCCAATCATGTATAGGCGGGCCGCCTTGTGGTGTAGTGGGTAAGTCACCTGCCTGCGACGTGGGTGTCGAGGGTTCACGTCCCGGTGTCGCCAGTCAACGACTGTATGGTGTCGGCAGTCGGCCGAAGGCCGACTGTCGAACACCACCAGGAACCCCCCCTCCCAACTGTCTTCCGGTCAGCCGAAGGCTGACCGGAAATATTGTTTTGCTGAAAAAAATGACTAAGTCTTTATTTAAATGAAAAAAAGGATTACCCATTTACTGAACTACTGGTGTAGTGATTAGTCAAACGAGAGCGGGATTCGAACCCCATCTCCCACATGGCAGTCAAATCCACTAACTTGAGGTCTGTCTGACCCATTGTCTTTGCCACTGGACCACAGTGACTTCTGAAATGAGATGATTGGAAGTTATATTTATCATTTTCATCACCTCAATAAACAATTTGAGATTTGCAAAGATTGGACTTGAACTCACTCCAGATTTGAACTTGTGTCCAACTTCAATTTCAACCCATTGTTCTTGCCACTGGACCACAGTGTCTTCTGAAATGATGTGATTGGAAGTTATATTTATCCTTTTCATTACCTCAATAAACAATTTGAGAATTGCAAAGAGTGGAATCAAACTCACTTCTGATTTGAACTTGAGTCCACCTGAAGTTCTGACCCATTGTCTTTGCCACTGCACCACTGTAAAGTTGGAAGTTGTATTTATCCTTTTCATTACCTCAATAAACAATTTGAGAATTGCAACGAGTGGACTTGAACTCACTCCTGATTCCCGCCTCATGTCCTGACCCAATGATTTTGCCAGTGGACCACAGCAACAACTAGAAGGTGAAGAATCAGAAGTCAGATTTATTCTCCGACTCTCTTAGCCTTACTTGCTGTCATATTTTAAAGAAAAAAAGCCTTACTATACTATGTCATTTTTTAAGAAAATAAGCCTTACTATACAATATTGTTTTTTAAGAAAAAAAGGCTTCCTCTACTATGTCGTTTTTCAAGAAAAAAAGCCATTTTATACTATGTCGTTTTTTAGGGGGGAAAGCCATACTATACTATGTCGTTTTTTAGGGAAAAAGCCTTCCTCGACTATGTCGTTTTTCAAGAAAAAAAGCCATGCTATACTATGTCGTTTTTAGGGGGGAAAAGCCATACTATACTATGTCGTTTTTTAAGAAAAAAATCCTTACTATACTATGTCGTCTTTAAAGAAAAAAGCCTATACTATGTTGTTTTTTAAGAAAAAAGCCTTACTATACTATGTCGTTTTTTTAAAGGAAAAAAGCCATACTATACTATGTCGTTTTTTAGGGGGAAAAGCCATACTATACTATGTCGTTTTTTAGGGAAAAAGCCTTCCTCTACTATGTCGTTTTTCAAAAAAAAAGCCATGCTATACTATGTCGTTTTTTTAGGGGAAAAAAGCCATACTATACTATGTCGTTTTTTTAGGAAAAAAAGCCTTACTATACTATGTCGTTTTTTAAGAAAAAAAGCCTTACTATACATGGTCTTTTTTAAACAAAAAAGCCTTACTATACATGGTCATTTTTTAAGAAAAAAGCCTTACTATACATGGTCTTTTTTGTAAATAAAAAGCCTTACTATACTATGTCGTTTTTAAAGACAAAAAAGCCTTACTATACTGTGTCGTTTTTAAAGAAAATAAGCCTTACTATACTATGTCGTCTTTAAAGAAAAAAGCCTATACTATGTTGTTTTTTAAGAAAAAAGCCTTACTATACTATGTCGTTTTTTACGAAAAAAAGCCTTACAATACTATGTCGTTTTTTTTAAGAAAAAAGCCTTACAATACTATGTCATTTTTTAAGAAAAAAAGCCTTACTATACTATGTCGTCTTTTAAGAAAAACGCTTTACTGTACATGGTCGTTTTTTATAAATAAAAAAGCCTTACTATACATGGTCATTTTTTAATAAAAACCCTTAATATACATGGTCATTTTTAAAGAAAAAAGCCTGACTATATATACATAGTATTTATTTTTTAAACAAATAAAAGCTTTACTTTACATAGACCACTTTAAGTCGTTTTTAAAGACAAAAAAGCCTTTATGTCGTTTTTAAAGACAAAAAAGCGTTACTATACTGTGTCGTTTTTAAAGAAAATAAGCCTTACTATACTATGTCGTCTTTAAAGAAAAAAGCCTATACTATGTTGTTTTTTAAGAAAAAAGCCTTACTATACTATGTCGTTTTTTACGAAAAAAAGCCTTACAATACTATGTCGTTTTTTTGAGAAAAGAAGCCTTACTATACAATATCGTTTTTAAAGAAAAAAAGGCTTCCTCTACTATGTCGTTTTTCAAGAAAAAAAGCCATATTATACTATGTCGTTTTTTAGGGGGGAAAGCCATACTATACTATGTCGTTTTTTAGGGAAAAAGCCTTCCTCGACTATGTCGTTTTTCAAGAAAAAAAAGCCATGCTATACTATGTCGTTTTTAGGGGGGAAAAGCCATACTATACTATGTCGTTTTTTAAGAAAAAAATCCTTACTATACTATGTCGTCTTTAAAGAAAAAAGCCTATACTATGTTGTTTTTTAAGAAAAAAGCCTTACTATACTATGTCGTTTTTTAAAGGAAAAAAGCCATACTATACTATGTCGTTTTTTAGGGGGAAAAGCCATACTATACTATGTCGTTTTTTAAGAAAAAAATCCTTACTATACTATGTCGTCTTTAAAGAAAAAAGCCTATACTATGTTGTTTTTTAAGAAAAAAGCCTTACTATACTATGTCGTTTTTTAAAGGAAAAAAGCCATACTATACTATGTCGTTTTTTAGGGGGAAAAGCCATACTATACTATGTCGTTTTTTAGGGAAAAAGCCTTCCTCTGCTATGTCGTTTTTCAAGAAAAAAAGCCATGCTATACTATGTCGTTTTTTTAGGGGGAAAAAGCCATACTATACTATGTCGTTTTTTTAGGAAAAAAAGCCTTACTATACTATGTCGTTTTTTAAAGAAAAAAAGCCTTACTATACATGGTCTTTTTTAAACAAAAAAGCCTTACTATACATGGTCATTTTTTAAGAAAAAAGCCTTACTATACATGGTCTTTTTTGTAAATAAAAAGCCTTAGTATACTATGTCGTTTTTAAAGACAAAAAAAGCCTTACTATACTGTGTCGTTTTTAAAGAAAAAAAGCCTTACTATACTATGTCGTTTTTTAAAGGAAAAAAGCCATACTATACTATGTCGGTTTTCAGGGAAAAAGCCTTCCTCTACTATGTCGTTTTTCAAAAAAAAAAGCCATGCTATACTATGTCGTTTTTTTAGGGGGAAAAAGCCATACTATACTATGTCGTTTTTTTAGGAAAAAAAGCCTTACTATACTATGTCGTTTTTTAAGAAAAAAAGCCTTACTATACATGGTCTTTTTTAAACAAAAAAGCCTTACTATACATGGTCATTTTTAAGAAAAAAGCCTTACTATACATGGTCTTTTTTGTAAATAAAAAGCCTTACTATACTATGTCGTTTTTAAAGACAAAAAAGCCTTACTATACTGTGTCGTTTTTAAAGAAAATAAGCCTTACTATACTATGTCGTCTTTAAAGAAAAAAGCCTATACTATGTTGTTTTTTAAGAAAAAAGCCTTACTATACTATGTCGTTTTTTACGAAAAAAAGCCTTACAATACTATGTCGTTTTTTTAAAGAAAAAAGCCTTACAATACCATGTCATTTTTTAAGAAAAAAAGCCTTACTATACTATGTCGTCTTTTAAGAAAAACGCTTTACTGTACATGGTCGTTTTTTTTAAATAAAAAAGCCTTACTATACATGGTCATTTTTTAATAAAAACCCTTAATATACATGGTCATTTTTAAAGAAAAAAGCCTGACTATATATACATAGTATTTATTTTTTAAACAAATAAAAGCTTTACTTTACATAGACCACTTTTTATAAAAGAAAAAGCATTACGATGTCCAGCCATTCAAGTCATTTTGCATGCCAGCTTTACGTTTGTACCAAATCTCGGGGTATTCTTTGCTCAGTTATGAAGCACGTCTAATAAGATGAGTAAATATTTGACATTATCGTCGACAAGGAAAAAGAGTGTCGCCAAACTTTCGACAAAACATATACAGACGCTCCCCTACTTACGAACGCAATTGGTTCCGAGCTGGTTCATAAGTTGAATTTGTTTGCAAGTTGATTCAGTGCTATATTTTGTATTATAATTTATGTTTAAGGCCGATATAAGTATATTGAAGGTTTATATAAGTGCATTTGTATGTTTAAGGCTTGTATAAGTAACACGCATTGGTTTGTACTGAAAAAAAAAACATTTAATAAAATGGAGAGAATATGTACAGTACTGTAGAGAGAGAGAGAGATTTATGTCTTAGAAACTAGCCAAAATAAGCGACCTAATGACGATTGCACAGTTTTCTTCTTTTTTTCATCATAAATGATGCGGTAGCACTGTATGGCATCATTTAATTGATTTGCAAACTTTGTGCAACGTTCAATATTTGGGTCCTGCTGCTCGATCTTTCTGTTTATAAATGGTACTGACGGTCGAACGATTCAATGCCCGTGAAACGCTTACCACTCTCACGCGCATCAAGCTTCGTTATTATTGCCACTCGTTTCAGAAGAAATGGCTTGCCTCTTCCTTGCAACTCCCTCAATAGAAGCCTTTAGTTTTTTACCAACCAT
This sequence comes from Stigmatopora argus, assembly GCF_051989625.1. Lineage (NCBI taxonomy): Eukaryota > Metazoa > Chordata > Actinopteri > Syngnathiformes > Syngnathidae > Stigmatopora > Stigmatopora argus. The sequence continues at coordinate 17,248,589 of NC_135388.1, read as the reverse complement.
ATTCAATATTGGATGCATGAGATATTTAATGATACAAATGAAAGAGGTTCTTTGCACACTGGAGATACATTCACACACTTCCGCATTGCAACGAAGAAGAAGGTAGATGCTGGGTGAGCTGAGCTCTCACAGCGCCAGGCTTCGGTATTAGCGGCGGAAAGAAGTACTACTCCGAAAAAGGCGCGAAATACAAAATTGGACTTGCGAACATTTTTGGACTTAAACGCAATTTGCAGACATGTTCGTATGTACCCTTGTTCGTAAGTTGAATGTTCGTAAGTAGGGGAGCGTCTGTATACTTTTTAATTATGTTCAATATTAAAGTGGAAAACGGAAAATATATATTTATTTATTTTTAGATCTTACAAAATGTGCTTTGAACTAAAAACACAAAAGAAATAAAATTGGATTGAAAATATTGCAATGATTGATTTTAAGAAGAAAATCAGGAAATGTAATGTACATCTATAACCATTTGAATTTGATCCTAAAACAGAAAGTCGGCACTCATGATTTACTTTCTCGGGCCGCACAAAATGATGCGGCGGGCCAGATTTGGCCCCCGGGCCGCCACTTTGACACCATGAACTAAGTCGTGCCTTTGGATGTCATTTTTGAGTGAGCCTTTACCCAGCAAACTGTGCGTTGATGTCTCGGCTTTGTTTGATTAAATTAAAAAGACACACGACTCAATAATGGAGAAAACGGACAACATACTTTTAAAATCAAATGGAAAGCTAGGTATGCCAAGATAATTAGTCACATGCGGCACAGAGCAGGTGGGGAAAAGTAGCCCAAACTTAAATTGTGGACGGTGTGTTACACCTGGCATTAAACTATCAGATTTGTTGGCGTTTTGGGCTCAATTGATTCCTAAAAAATCTCCCGATAGCGTGATAAAAATGCTCATAGGGCAATAAATTGCTCTACGACGACTTACCTAGTTGGCGTGCTGGTCGTCCATCATCATTGAAAACGCTGCTCGCAAGGACGAGACACTGCGCATGTGCATAATTAGCACATCTGCGTCGATAATAGGCGTAATCACGCCCATATTGTCCCCCCATATTGAATGTAGATGGTGGCTTGCTTAACGCCCTTCACGAAGTGGCTTGTCCTCCCATGTTTTGAAGATGACGTAGAACAGTCGTGATTTTTGTGGTCTAGATGCTGATAAAACAGTACGTGTATACTACAATGAAACTCTAATGCACCTTTAAACTCAAATAGAGATGCTATAGTTCATTCATTGATTCATTCATTCATTTTCTGAACCGCTTTATCCACACTAGAGTCGCCGGGGTGCTGGAGCTTATCCCATCTGACTCGGGGCCAGAGGCAGAGGACACCCTGAATTGTTGGCCAGCCAATCACAGGGTACAAGGAGACAAACAACCATTCACGCTCACACTCATACCTAGGGGCAATTTCGAGTGTCCAATCACCCTACCATGCATTTTTGGAATGTGGGAGGAAACCAGAGCACCCAGAGGAAACCCACACAGGCCCGGGAAGTGACCTAGATTTGAACCCAGGACCCCAGAGCTGTGAGACTGACGCGCTAACCACTCGCTCTACCGGGCCGCCTTTGGTATCATCATATGTTGTTAAACCAGGCTATTGTAACAAAGCTGCTTCTTTCCTCCTTCATCTCCAACGAAACTCCATACTGCCACCAAGTGGATAACATGTGCTATGACAACAATAGTATACTATAGGACTTATCTATGAGCCTTTTCGTGCTGCTGCTACGACGGCCTTCGACCACTCTGTGACGCTGTTGTAAAGTTGCATGATGATATGTGGTTGGGAAAAGTGTAAACTTCCGGTTGAACTGCGCTCACGTCCTCTTTTCCGGCCTGAATCAACATGGTGCGTATCCTCAACTCAGTCTATTCTTCCAGTTGTGCATAATCCTTTACCATCATCATTTTCTGACATCATACTCATCTTTTAAACGCATCGTTTAGTACAAAAACATAACCTTTAACTCGCCCGAAATGATATTTCGATGAACCGTAGAGAGCCAAGGTAGATTAAATTAATTGAGTAGAGTGGTACAAAAAGCGAAAACTTCCAGCGTGTTAAACGTCCCTATTTATTTAATATGCTCATATTTACGATTAAACGTAGGCTTGGGATTGTTATAAAAAGAAGTATATATATATTCAGCATGTACAAGCATGGAAAACGACGGTGACGGTGAATTGTGTTTTGTGTGGGGACCACTAGGGACGAGTCAGGACGAAGACCGTGAAAAAGGCCGCCAGGGTCATCATCGAGAAGTACTACACCCGTCTGGGCAATGACTTCCACACCAACAAGAGGTTGTGCGAGGAGATCGCCATCATCCCCAGCAAACCTCTTCGCAACAAAATCGCAGGGTGAGATTTCTGCTATTTTATATGTGGTTGACACAAGTTATACACCAAGAACCAACATATTAAACTCAGTCAACATCAGCATTCAAAAATCAAATCTGCCAATTTATTTTCCATTTAATTTTCTAAATCACTGGGGCGAGTGGTTAGCGCGTCAGCCTCACAGCACTGGGGTCCTGGGTTCAAATCCAGGTCGTGTCCATCTGTGTGGAGTTAGCATGTTGTCCTGGGCCTGCGTGAGTTTATTCCAGGTACCCTGGTTTCCTCCCACATTCCTAAAAACATGCATGGTAGGGTGATTGGACACTGTAAATTGCCCGTAGGTATGGGTGTGAGTGTCCATGGTTGTCTGTCCTTTTGTGCCCTGTGATAGGCTGGCCCCCGATTCAAGGTGCCCCCGCCTCTGGCCCAGAGTCAGCTGGGATGTCCAAAAAATGATTTATCAATCAGCACAATCGGGAAAGCTGTCAATTTATTAATCAATTAATTTTGGCACTTACAACATGGTGCGTGACAGAAAAAAAATGAGTTTGACACCCCCTGGTCTAAATGTGCATGGTTTTGCAACGCAGGTATGTGACTCACTTGATGAAGCGCATCCAACGCGGGCCAGTGCGAGGCATCTCCATCAAGCTCCAGGAGGATGAGAGGGAGAGGAGGGACAATTACGTGCCCGAGGTATGGTTTGAAGCTCACCCTTGGTGTCTGGGATCCAATGTCGAGCAGCGTAATGAAACGGGTCGGGTCCTCTTTTGCAGATCTCGGCTCTGGACCAGGAGATGATCGAGGTGGACCCGGAGACTAAAGAAATGCTGAAGATGCTGGTAAGTGCACATGCAGCAAATTTCTACAGGGAGCGTGCATTTTACAACCTTAATTGTTGGTGTGTGTTTTTCCACAGGACTTTGGTAACATCTCCAAGCTTCAAGTGACTCAGCCCGTTATTGGCATGAATTTCAAAACCCCTCGTGGGCTTTAGTTAATATGCTGGAGTGAATTCAGATCCAACATCTTGTTCCTTTTCCAAATAAAGAGGAGTTGTTCATGCTTGACAGTTACCCGTTTTGTCTTTCTTTGGTTTTGGCCTTACAGAGAACTCCTTGCCTGCCATTGAGGGCACTAGATGTCCAATTCATTTAGAATGACCACAGAATAGAAGCCTTACTATATATGGCCTTTTTTCAGCAAATAAATGCCTCACTATACTTGGGTTTTAATGAACAAATTAAAGCCTTACTATATACATGGCTTATTTTTTAACAAATAAGCCTTATTATATGCAGTCATTCTGTTAAAGCACATGTCAAAGTGGCAGCCTGGTGGCCAAATCTGACCCGCCGCATCATTTTGTGTGGCCCGGGAAAGTAAATCAGTGCTGACTTTGTTTTAGGGTCAAATTAAAATGAAGAGTATAGATGTATTAAATTTCCTGATTTCCCCCCTTTTAAATCAAGTGTTTTTAGATCATTTTGTAAAATCTAATATAATTAAAAAAAAGCTAAAATTGTTTTAGATCTATAAAAAAACTGAATATTCAGGGCTTTTAATCCATTCATTAAAAAAAATTCTAAATATATTTAAAATGGTCCAGCCCGCATGAAATCAAGTTGACGTCAATGTGGCCCGCAAACCGCCCGAGTTTGACACCTTTGTGTTAAAGAAATACTAGTTATACTATATTTGTTTTTGCAGAAAAAATGGCCTTACTATACATGGTCTTTCAACAAGAAAGCCTTACTGCACTTTTTTTTTTAACCAAAAATAGCAATTCTGTGGAGATTACTAAACAAGAGCCATCCAGTTTCAGTGAGGATAAATTAGAATTTGGCTGCCAGGCTTAAAACAGCCTTTATGGAACGCACATAATAGGCCAGTATATTGTACCCAGTTTGGGTCCTCCACTGTCAACAACACATTCAAATATTTTTTTTCTTCATGGCAAAAACCCTTTTGAGCAGCCCTGGATTGAGAGAGCAAAGAGTCCACTTGAATGCTTAAACACCTTTATTGTGCCCAATCTGAACATACTCCACAACGGTAAGCAGCAAACTTGGAACTTGGCAGACCACAATGAGGTAGACTTTGCAAACTGTAAAAAGCAGCCGGGCGACTGGCATGACCGTCTTTGGCAATCACATCCTACTGTGACGGGAAGGCAAACTAGGCTTGCAAAGTGTGCGTTGGGAAGTCTACTCGAGGTCAGGGTGGACTAATTGATCCGCAACGTGGAAGTTCTTACATTCGACGGGAAGTAACTTCAGCCCACCGATGTACTAATGTGATTAAAACCCCTGCCACCTCTCTACATGTGCGCATCTAGGAAGAAAGAAAAAAGTGCAAACCCAAAAAAAAACATTTACTTGAAAACCGGTCTGCACTATGAGAGTATCACAACCGTGACAACGCAAGTTAGGTGGGACTTCCAAACTGTGCTCATCATGTTGATATCTGGCAGGGCAAATTAAAAAAGCGGGCAGAAAAAGAAAAAAAACAATGGACGAGGGAGGAAAAATAAAAATGGTTTTCTCCAAAACAGCCAGCAGGTAGAATTCTGTTCAAATTTTTTTTCATGTCACGACTTAAAACCATTTGCGTGTACAAATTAGTAAAAAACTGCGTAAAAGTCTGAAATGCGACTGGTTAAATGAAGCCCAACGTTCAACTCCCAAAGTAAGAAACGCCAGTTGGCTGGCACTGGGACGGGAAGAAAAAAAAACACGCCAACTGGGGGGGGAGAGGGGAACTAAAAATTTAAAGGCACTGTATGGCATCTGCCAATGAATGGCAATGAGACTTGCGTGACTGCTCTTCACTATGCAACATGTAAACAAAAAAAACAAAGATTAAGGGCATCTTCCTCCATTTCCAAACCTTCAGCTGACTCAGGTGTCTGAGAAAATGCTGGATAAGTGAACGGCCCCCTCCAACAAGGTCACAGTGCATAGTGCCACGAGTGTGAACAGCAACAACAGAGCAAGTGCAAAAAAGTGAACTTTTCCTACAGTGATATATATATACGTATACATACATATCTATATCCCCAGTGCCTGGTGGAGTGCCACGTGCCCCATTCCGCCCCTCGCGCCTTCGGAGGGAACGGATGTCTGGCACGTGCTCTGCGGCCCGGAACCCCCCACCGTGGAGGGTATTCTCGCCCTGGGCCTAGGTGGACTCCCTGTTCTTCTGGTTGCGCATGAGGGGCCGATGGTTGCTCAGGACGTCCATGGAATGCTGCCAGTGCCAGCACGAGCGGCAGTAGTACTTGAAGCAAGCCTGCGCACGGGAAAAAAAAGCACACGCACACAAAAGACGCTGCATTCGTCGGGCATGTTCCAATTTTTAGTGCGGATGCCTACCTGGTCTCTGCAGAAGAAAGGCCCAGCTTGGCGTATGCAAACTTGGCACATGGAATCCTCCAGGTAAGGGTCGATCTGGACCTGGAGAGAGAGATAAGTTGACTTGGATCTCTTTCATATTGGCATGTTTGTAGAACCTTTGCACTCGTTACCTTCTTGGTAAACTTGGGGCTTTTGATCTCCACGAAGGCCGCGCACACCGCCTTCAGGTAACTTCTCTGATTGTTAAAAGTCACACGGCCGGAGCCTGCACACGACAACGGGCAGACGTTACAGTAGGCCAGCCACAAACAATTATTTTTGTACTTAACTTCATGTATACATATTACACAAATGACAATATTGACTGTAGTTTTGCTTGTTTAATAACCATTTCCCTATTATATATAAAAACTAGAGCCACCTGATGGTGTAGTGTTTCCCAACCACTGCCGCGGCACACTGGTATGCCATGAGCAACATTTTTTTGCGTAATATTAGATTTAAATAACATTTGGAGAAAAGTCAAAATCACGCGATTAAAAACACGACATTACTTATTTTTGCATCACTCGAGCCGCAAGTTGTTCAGGGTCTGCAGACATCAACTTGTGGCGACATTACGGCAGTGTGAAAAATATGATTTTAGAATAATTTTGGAGGTTTATGTGATTCCTGCTGATAAAACTTTAATGACAATGACTATTGTTAATATAGGCGACAGTTTTAAATGAAAAGATTTTCAGATGGTGGTGTCCCTTGAGATTTCAATGCAAAAAGTGTGCTGCAGCTCAAAAAAGGTTGGGAGACACTGGTGTAGTGATTCACCCGCCTGACTTCAGTAGGGGCCGTCGGAGGCTAGAGTCCTACGGGTGGCAGTATGATTGGGAGTGCTAATGGTCGTCTGTCGCTCTGTACCCGATGGTTGATTAGTGCTGTCCAGCTTTTTTGTTTTTACAAATCAAAAATCAATTTGTCAGTTCTTCCTTGCTTCTAAATTAAGAACAAATAAACATTAAGTAAAATAAATAAATACAAATTTCAAATAAAGAAAAGAAAATCTTTGCTATCAACTCATTAGATTAAACTTACCTGCTGTCATTGACACCAATATAGAGTTAGAGAATCCATTTGGCCTTAGACAACTGTCAAGCTAATAAGGTTTTGGACAATTCTGACGCTTATATGAATTACCAACTCCCAAAATAGTCACCTGAATTGACAACTGATTTTTTTTGCTGTTGTTTTGCCAGCCTGACTCTACGATGAAGCAAAAAAACATTTCCAAGTTGGTGTTTTGCAACTAAACAACTTCTGCGTTGGTGTATTTTATTCTTTATTCACATCCTTTTATGATAGCTCAGGGCAGCCTTCATTTCAACTATTACGATCCTTGCCACTCCTAACCATTTCAAACACATTGCACATCTATCCCCGACACTGTCAGCCAATGATTTAAAAGTTCCCCAGTCGGAATGAATACGCACCATCTTACCTATGGGATATTTGTGTTTGTCCGTGTCAATGCCCGCGTACATGACCCCTCCGAACAAGTCGTTCATAATGGTGGCCAGCGCTTCGGCGTTGAGCATGCCGTGCAGTGCGCCCACGAACACCGTCTTGCTGGGGTCCAAACGCTGCGTGGGGAAGCGCACGTAGTTGCTGTCCGAAATGACCCACGGGATAACCTGCACCTGCAGTCACAGCACGAGAGATCTCTCGCCGGTCATTTATTTGGCTTGGAATGGCTGGCAAGAAGCATTTGATCAAACTTCTACTCACGTCCTTGCAACGCATTCGGCGACTGGACATTTTGAAGTAGTACTCCCTGTTATCCTCTGGGTGGAAGGGGTCCTGAGAGCAGGCATGGAGCAAGGCCCGCACAGATTTCTCATTTTCAAACACCAGGTAGACATAGCCTACAGGGACACCAAGAAGACAATTTCAAACTAGAGCTGGGGAGACATTTCAAATCCCCATTTAGAGAGGAAAAAAAATTATAGGTCAATATTTTGAGGAAGGCTGCAATTAAGAGTTGACCTTAAAAATCATTGAAGTTTCTAATTTCTCACTTATAAACCAATCCCTGATTCAAAATTTTCACCTCCATGTTCATGGTTTTAATGGGGAGTGTTACTTTGAAGGGGAAAATCTTAAGAAAAATCATCACATGTGGTATCTGAGATACTGTATGTATCAAAAGTACATTAGGGTCAATGTCATAAGGAATTACTTCATCTTGTAATGGTTGTTTTCTTACTGCAAAACAGAAAATAACCAACAAATAGTAAATGTTACTTTTCCGACATATCGTGGTGAAAAAGAGTATAGCAAGCCTTGTGCACATATAATCCGCACCCTTGATTTAGTCTTTTTATTTTGTTACAAATATGGCTTACATGTGAGAAAATACGGTAATTCACAATTCCACTTCAGTCATGCAAAACTGCCAAGTCACTATCAGCAATGAAAGATTGGGGGCTCAAAAACCTCAAACTATAACAAAGATTGACCAGAACACTAAGTGGTAAAAATAATTAAATAGGGAGCGTTTTTTTAGCCAATCACTCTTCTTTCATCTCATCTACGTGACACTCATCAGCATGCTAACATGTTCACCACAGTGCCACCTGAAAACCTTCATAGGGAAAATGGCCTACCCATTTGTCACTCATTACCTTTGGCCACATTACCTTTGGGAGGACAGCGAGGGTGCTTTCCGTCCTTACCAGGCCATTCCACCGACAGAGGACCATACCCAGTGAAGGTGTTGATGAGTGCACCTGAAAAGGAGTTTGCTTTTAAGGCACTCTTCGATTGGCGTGGATGTGCTGACATGGTAAAAGCTACGAACATATCAAGGCTACTCGCGTCTGGCCAGTCAGAACATGTTTAACTAGGTAAGATGGCAACACCCTGAGCAAGCAGTGACCAGCAAAAGTGAGTTTTTTTTCACGGTTTATGGAAGAGGCATTTTTTTCATTCATAGACGTTAAAATAAATTTAGTTTGGCGTTTTATCTGTTAATATTTTCTCTAATTCAAAATAAATGACCGTATCGGCCACATTGTCTTGCGGTATGGCGTTTTGTCTGTCACCTTGCAGTTTTGTGCATGTCAAGTCTAATTTATGCACATAGACCATGCCCATGATTCAGTCATTTTTGTCCGACAAATGCGGCTTATATGCGAGTAAATACGGTAGTTAAAAAAAGCACAATCTTCAACTGAAATCATTGTATATCAACGAGAGCAAATTACCTTCTGTGATATCCCAAGGCACGCCACCGAGAAAGACCTTGCAAGAATAGAGCGGATCCTTGTTGTTTCTGGGAGGCAGTTGCCCGCTCCAAGTGAAGGTTGCTTCATTCACAGCTTAGCGCAAATAAAAAAAAAAACATTCATTTTTGTTGCATTCCCAAGTTTCCCCAAGCCAATTTGGCACACTTACCTGCAGCCTGTCTATGCAGGCGTGCCTCCCTCTCAATGCTGAAGGCTTCATCCGACGGGTCCAGGAGGTCTGCACCGGGCCAGAGCGAGCCGGTGCGCCAGCGGCGCGTGAGAGCAGAGGAGCCCGGGCTGGCGCTGGATGGCGGGCTGAGAGGAGAGCTCGTGTCTTGCGAGTCCAGACGGGAGCCCAGACGCAGGAGATCCTTCTGCATGTTTGATGTGAGGTAAGGCAGGGGTGGCGAAATCCGCAAAGTGGACTGTTGGAAACAGGAGATAGATTAGCCATTCGACCATTGCAGCATTTCATTTCAGCCTGTGTAAAGCTACTAAATCAGTGCCATGCTTGGCGACAATGCAACAAATATTTGGTGCTTAATATCGCTTGGTCGCAATAAATTCGATAAATTCCAATTGCCCCTTCATTCAAAATGAGGGGTCACCAACTGTGTTCCTTGACGGCACTATGCAGTCTGTTCTACACACTTGAATCAAATGATCAAAACCTCAGCAATCTCTCCAGAAGGTTGATAAAGATTGTGGTTGTTTGGTTGAGCTGAGTTGGAGAAGGGACATATGGAAAACAAACTGGATAGGTGCCCCCGAACACTGGAGTTGGTGACCCCCGGAGCTAAATATTTCCACAAAATGTCGTTCCACGCACCAACATATCACAGAGGTGGTCCGAACCAGAGCTGAAGCCACTTGTCTCAGAGTCTTCAGGGCTGCTCGAGCGCGAGTCCAAAAAGGAGCTGGAGTCCAAACGGTTACCCATGCGAGCCATGCCGGGGAACTTCTCCAGGAAGTCAGCAGTCATACTCATGGAATCTGTGGGCATGTAGGCTGGGGGCTTTCCAAGGACACTGCCAAAAGGACTGTTCAGGATGCTCAGCACTACAAAAAAGGTATAAATAAAAAGAATTGAACACAGCATCTGGCCATAGTCTTCTTACCATTTTATGTAACCTAACAATGGCTGGCGTAAGGATTGTAACAATACTGAATGGAGCATGGAAAAGGTGGTCTTGTAACTGGCGAGAACTGTAGCCGAGAGCAATTCAAAATGTGTTTGTGATGTTCGAAATGTGTTATTGATTGAATTGCTTCATGTAGAATAAAGCAAATGAAGCGCACTGCCGACACCCCTGCTACATCTCCTCTTGCAAGGGTATTACATTACGTGGGCTTGAGCGCTAGGTCCGGTTTTTATTTTCTTCCAGCATTGCCCAGATTTAGAATCTCTGGCCAGACTATTTGAAAACGTGCATGTGAGGCTAATTGAACATACTTCCCCCAAAAACCATCCCGATAAACAATAGTATTGCCGATTTACTTTTCTCCTGCTAGCATTCCAACACAAATACCGGGGGCATTACATTGGTCCGAACCGCGGTTGGAAGCGAACCGAGACCCCAACGAGGTCTCGAACCGGCTCTCTGGTCCGCACCAGAGTTGAGTGGTTTGTATGAAAATGAAAAAAAAAACGAGTCCAAAATGTGTATCCTCCGAACCTTCTCCCAAATGCAGCTTGTTTTTGAGACCCAAATTACCCACATTATAATGAACTTATGTATATCAAGCTTCATAGGAGTGTGAACTGAGATGAAGCAAAGCAAAATGCCACATCATCTTTGACCCTACAGCTCGAGGCGACAATCTGCTTTTACATTACAGATAACCTGAGGTACGACACCGCACCAATTTAAAATGCACATTTCTGCCAATTGCCAAATTGACTTACTTGAGGGTGAGCTCATCTGAACTTGGGAGGGAGAGGAGAATGACTCAGGCTCTGGGTTGCTCCAAGGTTTGTCCCAGCCAGATGAAGACAAGCGAAGAGACCTGAGGCCCAGACCCAGGTCTGCCACATTCTGCTGGACACGGGAAGACTGCACGTCCTGGGAGCCTGGCATGCCACCACAGTTGGCAAAGAGCATTCTCCTGGTACCCACCGCAATCGGGTCAGACTCTTCACAGGCCAGGGGAAGAGAAAGGACAGTGTTAGACGGGCACAAAACTCCCCTCACGGCCACAAAAGAGAACAGTTTGTTTTAAGCCATACCCTGGATGACGGGAAAGCTAACATGCTGCCTCTGCGTACCGTGCAAGTGCCATGCATCTCCATCTATATGGCTGACCCACCTAGCAGCATGTGACATAGCAGCTGATGCACTCCCACTCCCCTAATAATGACATCGGCCTATCCCACCTCCCTCCTCCCCTCCAAAAAGAAAAAAATAATTCTGTCGGAGCAACGAGCTAGATGGTGCCCCCCTCTCTGGTGGTCCAGGAGGCGTTTAGGCAGCAGAGAACCGCTGCCAATGCTGCGGCTCCAGTTTACTCTCTCTAGTCTGTTTCCTGAGCCAGCTGACCAAGGCAGCATGGGAGGGGGAGACAGCTTGAGCATGCGGGCATCATGACTCAGCAGGTTTTTTTGTGTTAGCATTCAGACATGAAGGCTGCTGAAAATGACAGAAGTCGGACAATAGTTTGTTCAGTCTCCCATTTCTTTCTTTCGAAGACCGAAATAAAAATAAAAAACACCAAGCAAAGCAGCTGACTGATCAAAAGTTAAAAAGCAGAGCAATGTGCATGAACTCCTCCCTTTTCTGTCTTTCTCTCTCTCTCTCTCTCTCTCTGGAGAGAGTCCAACCAAACACCAGATACAGCCCTGATTCAGCAACTGTCAAGCTGGGTATTGGCTTCAAGTCACTTTGCTCACAACTTTTATTGGAATACAACCATTTGATGAGAAATAGAAGTACTCAAAGCCGTTTTCACCATCCATTTTCGATGCAAATTGTCCATTGAAAAGGGTGCATTCTAGAAAGAGCCAGAAATTGTGCTCCAGTACATCACATTTGGTAGAAAAATAAAGTGCTGCAATGCTGTAAAGCACTGATGCAGCATGAATCAGCTAGGAGCTAAAAAAAAATCTTTACTTGCAAATAAGATATGAACCAAATGCATGCATTTCTGATACTCACCAGTCTTTATTCAACATTAATATTTTTACATTCACCCACTCTACAAGTCTTTTCAAGCCAGTCATGTAACCTTTGGCCTTTGACGACACTGTCTATTTTGACTGGAAAAGGGTGGAATTGAATGGTTGCAGCCATTCCTGATGGGTAAAATAGTTTGGACTAACACTCCATTCTAAACAATGGCTCGTATTTCAGTGGCCGTAACTGCCAATGACAAAAAAACTCACCGTGTAAGTTACGTTTCTCATGTACCGAGGCAAATACAATGGAAGTGCACTTGTTACATATGACAATTAAACGTTTACATGTTTAAAAAATATGACTAAGAAACCTTTATATAACATAAATTTGAACGTTTATGAGAATGAATAGAATAGTTTCAGAACCCTCGAACAGGCTTGGAAGTCAAATGGCCGCACATTGTGACTTAAAATGTGAATTTTTACCACATAGGAAGTCCGCCTTTCCCTTAGTGTTGTTCGGAGTGGTGCACACGCCGGTCAAATCCAGAGCGTTGCCGAGCATGGTGTTCATCCTGCGGAAGACGTCTGCGTTGCTGCACGTCGACAAGGCCGGAGAGTCCGAGTTCGGGCTGTCGGGCCTACGAGGCTCGTTTCGCTATGCCCAAAAGAAGAGCACATATTCGTTCATGGCTGATATCAGGGTGACCATAAGCTACAATATTAGCCACATGCCGCTTTCAAACATCAATAGAACACTGCGTGACAATGCCAGTCAAACGGATAGAAGACAAAGTTTTTTGGGGGGGTGAAAAGGGTGCTTCTATAATGACACTACGAAAAGAATTGCTTTGGGCAGACGCATAAATTTGACCATTATCGTGTAACGTCACACTCACCAGAGAATAGGCCATTTTGTAGACGCTGTATGGCGAAATAATGACAAAGAAAACCAGACAGCATTAAAAGCTTCTATTTATGAGTTGGGTTTACCAGGTAATTAGTGTCAATGCGTTGAACGTGTGCAAATTGGCGAATGGTTGAGCCTGGAGGGCCTTCTTCTAGTCACGTGATCTCATTGGAGGTCATCGCCGCGCCAATCAAATTGCAATTTCTACCGTGGGAATGTATCTTGGTGTTTTCGAAAACAAACAAAAAAAATAGTACTATACAAAAGCAAAATGTATCGTTTTGGTATTTTTCTCTCTCATAAAAATATGAGTATAAATAGTGTTATACAAAAGCAAAATGTATCGTTTTGGTATTTTTTTCTCATAGAAATATGAGTATAGTACTAAAAATGTTTTTTAAATAGGATGGGTGGATGATAGAACTAAGGTAGGAAAGTGGATTACATTAGGTTAGAATAGATTGACAGACAAAAAGACAGACATAGTGGTCTTTAGTCATTTATAATAAATAAAGAGTAAAATAAAATATATTTTTTTCATTTTCTGAATCGCTTATCCTTTACAAAGGTCACGAGGGGTGCTGGAGCCTATCCCAGCCTGGCACCAGGCAGGCGACACCCTGAATCAGGGGCCAGCCAATTGCAAGGCACAAAGAAACAGACAACCACAATTCATGTTCACACTCATACCTAGGGGCAATTTAAAATGTTTAACCACCCTACCCTGCATGTTTTTTGGGATGTGGGAGGAAACCGGAGTACCCAGAGAAAACCCACACAAGCTGTGGAGAACAGGCAAACTCCACACAGCATTCAAAACGCTATTCTTGCCTCTTTTCATTTATCCGTTTTCCGTACCGCTTGTCCACACAAAGGTTGTGGGGGTGCGGGAGCTTATCCCAGCCAACTGTAGGCAGTAGGCTGGCTACACCCGAAATCAGTGTCCAACCAATTGCAGGGCACAAAACACGAAAACCATTCACACGCAGACTCATACTTGGGGGATCAACCAGTTGACCATGCATGTTTTTGGGATGTGATTGTAACCAGAGTACCCGGAGAAAACCAACATAGGCATGGGCTAACCTACTCTTAACCGTGCCGCCAAATTTGTGGCAGATTCAATGTTATTTCTAATCTAGAACATAGATGGCAAAATCAAAAGTTTAAGCGAGAAAATGTATCAATGTAATTAGAAAAATATGTAGATTTTTTTTGCAAACACCTGATGGTGTAGAGCACGTGTCAAAGTGGCAGCCCGGGGGCCAAATCTGGCCCCCCGCATCATTTTGTGTGGCCCGGGAAAGTAAATCATGAGTGCCGACTTTCTGTTTTAGGATCAAATTAAAATGAAGAGTATAGATGTATATTAAATTTCCTGATTTTCCCCCTTTTAAATCAATAATTGTAATTTCTTAATCCATTTTTTCTGTGTTTTTAGTTCAAAAATCATTTTGTAAAATCTAAAAATATATTTAAAAAGCTAAAATAAACATTGTTTTAGATCTATAAAAAACTGAATATTCAGGTCTTTTAATCCAGTTCTTTTAATCCATTTATTTAAAAAAAAATCTAAATTGGTCCGGCCCACATGAAATCGAGTTGACGTTAACGCGGCCCGCGAACCAACCCAAGTCTGACACCCCTGGTGTAGAGCAAGGGTGTCAGACCACGAATTTTGGAAAATTGCAACGAGTTTGAAGTTATCATATAAAAGGCATAAGATCATTCAAAGATCTTCAGGGCTTTAAATTGGATTGGATTGGATTGGAACTTTATTTCATCCCGTATTCTGGAAATTTCCTTGGTTGCAGTAGCAAGACAGTAGCAAGCACAGACCAAGCCACACGACTGGTGGGGTCGAGTCGCAAAGGTCGCAATGTAGCACAACAGGAATGCTACTGTGAAAGAAAACCCAGAATGGCGTCAGCAATACTTCCAGAAATGGCGTTGCTGAATACAAATATCCACTATTCCATAGGTTCCATACCCTGGTGTATCGGGTCTACGGTTCAAAGCACGGAAATTCCGCTTTCCTTCTATATGTACAGTAATCCCTCGAATATCGCGGGTAATGTAGACCAAACATGGCCACGATAATAAAAGAAAAACACAAAATAGGATCATATATTATTACTACCGTACTACATTTTTGCGCCTACACAAGCACGATTATCATGAAGTTTATTTATCAAATAATAATTATATGCATATGAAAATACGGTACTCGGACGTTTCGTCGAAAGACGTTTGGTCCCTGGACGTTTGGTCCGGACGTTTGGTCGAACGGACATTTGGTCGACTGGACGTTTGGTAGAACGGACGTTTGGTCGCCGGGTTCGCGAGTCCCGAGGTTTGAGTCACGAGACTTTCATTTGTTTAACCCTAACCCTACTATTCACTCAATGTTAAATAATAGTCATTAAATCCCCATTCACCCAATGTTAAAATCGATCAATAGCATGCGAAGCCGTTCTACCAAACGTCCATTCTACCAAACGTCCGGTCGACCAAACTTCCGGGGACCAAACGTCCGGGGACCAAACGTCTTTCGACGAAACATCCCGTCACGTGAAAAGACTATACTAATAAATTAATATTTAGATATTAATTTATATATTTAAAAAAATTCTAAAAAGGGCGGTCCGGCGAATGAGTGGTTAACACGTGGGCCTCGCAGTGGGGGACCTGGGTTCAAATCCAGATCGGTCCACCTGTGTGGCGTTTGCATGTTCTACCCGGGCCTGCGTGTGTTTTCTCTGGGTACTCCGGTTTCCTCCCACATTCGAAAGACACAAATGGTAGGCTGATTGGACACTCTAGTGAGGATAAAGCAGTTCAGAAGATGAGATAAGATGAAAAACAGCAAATAATAATATAGGTCAGTCGAGTTCCTTCCAAAAATGTTTGTGATGGCCATTCATGCATTCAACCAGAAGATGGCAACACCATCCTGTAATGAAAACATTCTAGGTATTGCTCGATTGTCCTTCTCTTGAATTAGCATTAAATAACATTGCCAGGTCAGCATAATATGAATCTGATCATTGTCTCTGGAGGTTTTCTACATATTGTATTTTGTATTGTTTACTTTTGTTTATAGAAGTGCAAAATATCTAATTGTAAACCAATGCGCTTACTGTTTGCCTGTATTCAGCCTGTGAATCTGTATATGAGATTCTGATCAAGTGAACAGAAAGTCTGCTTTCCAGGTGAATACGTTTTAGCAGTATTGACTTCACGTCAATCCAGATATGTGGCAAACCAACCACAGACCTTTAGATTTTCTCATGGGACAGAGAAATGGGCAATTATGTGGGTGGAAATAAGCAGTCTGTGGTTAAGTGTGCCATTCTTTTTCAAGGAAAGACGACATTTGATTACTTCCTCAGATCACACATTTGGCTTACTATTTCTTTTATTTTTAATTATTTGGTCCAAGTGTTAATGGGTATACCAATAATCATTGAAAATATACTGTATGCACATTGAACATTTGATCTCCATCCAGTTTAGTAAAAATGTCACCAAGTCTGTAACTGCTGCAAAGAATGCAATTAAAGCCAGAAAATGGCAACCAAAGTGGAGGCTTAGTCAATGGGCAAAGCCGTCTGTTTAAGTTGCAACGCCATAGTCAAGAAATGTCTATAGTTAAGTGGTGCAATCAGACAGCTGCCACATTGAGAACAGTCCTCAGTCCCTTGAGGAGTCATGGTCTGTTGAGCAGAGTTCCACCAGCTTGCGTTTAACCCAACCCATGGAACTAGTGAGACCCTAATGCATCAGTGCATTACAAATGAATTGTTAGGAATCTATTATTAATAAGCACATCTCCTGCCCAAACAGACGTCAATCTTTCAGTGAGCAAGTGTTTACAAACTGTCAAGACTCTCAATTGGCTTGATTTCGGAAATAAGACGCACTTAAAGATTTTTTTTCCATTTTTATTCTTTACATCTTATGCACAGCAGATACAGAGACAAACATGTTTCTAAACCACAAACTAAATTCCTCCCCTCCAATCTTGCTTCATTTCAAAATGGGCCTCCAAAAAGTTTGTAGTCTAGTTTCACATTCTGAAAGATGGTTTCACAGCAATCTCATTTAAGCAGAATGGCCCATGCCCTGTTCAGAATACTTTGAATTTTCAGACAGACAACCCCTTCCCCATTGAAACAAATTGCACTTTTCTTTCTCTAAAACTATTTAAACAGGATTATAGGAACAAAAAAACCCACCAAAACCAAGAGACAACTAAACATTCAACTCATACATGTTCATTTAGTTGCACAAAATGCATAAATATACACATTACACAAAAAGTACAAAAATACTTGTACTTTATTCTCTTCAAATGACACCAATATGATCATAGGGAAAGGGTTGTCAGAACATGGGGATGCTGTTACAAGGTCCATGCGAGATAAGCCAATGAACAACAGTTGAGCTTTGACAGCGGTAAGACCAAGGAGCTACAGGAAAACAAAACATTTTGCTGTCCAGGCTAAATCAATGAGGCAACACAAACACTGAGGAAAAATAGGATACACAGAATTCTTATAAATTCATGCCAAAAATACTTGAACATGCAATGAATTGACACTTCTAACCCCTTTGAGGCCAGTGGTAAAAGCCACAAAAAGGGACTATCTTCAAGGTGTTAATTTCCCTCAGCAACCATCTTCCATGGAGCTTTGACTAGCTTGCGAAAGCTTCTAAAGCAAGTGTTATTCTGTACCACAAAAAGGGGCACATGAAGATTGTCAACAGCAAGATGGGGTTTCTACACACTGTCCCAACAGACAATTGGAGATATAAATACTGTTTCTAATGCACATTTGTCCATTAAATAAACCTGCTTAAATTAATGAGCTTGGCAAACCTCACTTCAACTGAACAAAGGTGTGGCTTCCAGGGACCTGCAAAAAACAAAAAAACAAAGATATTATTCCTTTGGCAAACACTAGTATATATTAAGGGTGTGTGGGGGGGGGGCTTCCTTTACTGTACAACTTAAACCTGACCAATTTTGACTAGTGGCTTCATATGAAAAAAAAAAAAACAGACATCTATCAAGAAAACATACACTCAAGTTGTTCTATGTAAAATTATAATGTGCTAAATCAAGGAAAAACCTAAAATCTGGAACTAAACTTTTAATCACATAATTTGTAGACTTTGAAGTTTTGTAGAGTTTGTAACACATTGGATGACTTTGTAATTGTTGGACAGGTTTGCACGAGATCAAGTCTGCAGTCAGAGAGGTGAATTGTGAAATTCTCAACACTGTTGGACCAAAGGTTACTCACTAAATATCTAACAAAACTGCCGGGATTTCCATCCAGGCTGGGAAGTCTCAGAAGGAGTAGGGTACCAGCGCATCTGAAGAAACACAAACAGTCATTTCAAATCGAAGTGTTTTGTCCATACATTTTCCCTTAGAGTTTTCAGCTTTTACATTTCTGCTCAATGGGAACTTTGCTTTCCAGAAGCCATGACATCACAGGCAGACAACTTTATAGTCAGAAGATTAGTTGAGATACAATTGCTGGGAGATGCTGAGAACTCCAAATTCAGGAATCTCTCAGTTTTCAATTAGAAAGCCCCCCCCTTTGCCCATGCACACACATTTGGGCTACATTAGGTCAGGAGTATTTCTCCAAGCAAATACCAAGCATTCCCCAACCTCAAGTGCCCAGCAGAAGGGCCCATGTCACAGTGCTTTGTGATGTACCTGCTATTTCTTAACTATGAAGTGAAATTAAGACACTAACACATTCACTTGAAATGACTGCTAAACAGACTAGATATTGTTCTTTGTACAAGTACAAGACGAACACAGTGTAGCTTTTTTTAGGGAACAAAAAGGTTACTTAACCACTAAACCTTTAGAGGGCAAATTGACTTTTTGTTGCAAAAAACAACCTCAAAGACATTCCATGTATACGAACATCCTTTTTGTGTTATTTCATCCAAACTTTAACTATTAACAGACGCTAACAAAAATATATTCATATGTGAATGCCAGTTAACAATAATTAAAATATATATTTTACAATGAATTATTTTCATGACTAAATAGGAATGGGAATTAATTTTGACAAAAACAAATGTAAAATGTGGTAAAACAATACAGTTTGTGGCTCCCAATTTTACTCTATAATTGCTATGGCATTGACAACTGAAATAATTTTAAAAAATAATTTGGGAAATAAAAATTCTATAAAAACAGGTTTTTTTTAATTAAGTCATTTAAAAATAGATGAAAATAGACAATTTAGTTCTTTTATTTTGTTTTGTTTTTTTTAAATGAAAACCATGCTGCGCAGCTCACTCACTAAATTTTGGTTCAAAGACAGTTTGCATGCCTTTTGGTGGGTAGGTTAAAACCCAATGGCAACAATACATCCACATTTAACCTTATCAGTACACAAAAAAACCTTTAAAGTTGGGCTTGATGCATATACACAGAATATTACCTACCAAACTTCATTGTGATCGTCCACGAATAAGAAGGGTTGCAATTTTTGTTTACTTCCCAGCAAGAACGAAAACAAAGCGAGTTTTTGAGAGACACCCCTCGAAGCGGTGCAAAACTAAATTTAAAAAAAGAAAGCTATTACCTCATTGCCTACCACTGAAATCAACTGAAGACCAATCCTATCCAATTTAATAATGGATTGGATGTCTAATGCTGGCAATGCCTGCCAATAAGTCAAATGACTGGCCAATAAAAAGTCAGACAATTTTTAACATGAAACCGCCCTCTCTCATCAAACAGCCACATCATGAAGGTTCACTAACCTTTGTAGTGTTTGAAAGCGAGTGCCCTAACATGCTAAGTGGTCTGGATGTGTTGAAAAGAACATGCAAGATAGAAGAAAGACACACCGGTTGGTCCCTCACCTGGGCGTGGAGGGCCGCAGCCGCAGCAGCCGCTGCCGGGTAAGTAAAGGCCGCGTGAGGGAGGCCGGGGGTCAGCTCAGTCGTGTACAGTGGGTAAGGGGTCCACGCGTCGGGGGAGGCTGGAATCAGTGCTGCCCCTGTCAGGTCATCTGGGAATTTGAGGTCACACATTGGAACAAAGCTGATAACTAAGTAGGATTGAGCGATCAAATAAAAATATCAAAAACGCGCAAGCAGCATGTGTACATGTCTGTCTGCTAGCATGTGTAAAACCATAAAGTTGGATGTTGGTTGAAGTTAATTTATCATCCAGAAAGAAGCAAAGCAGCTGGAGAATTGAGACGCATGCAGGCGCAGGGCGTGTTAGATTTGTTAAAAAGATGTTAACCTCTATCAATTTGACATCAGAATTCTCGTCAAAAGCTCGATTACGGCACTGCCCAAGTGAGAGTGAATGCGAGCCTAGAGGAGTGCAGCCGAACAACTTACATGGGTCCCGTGCAATGAAGTGTGCTCCTAGAGCAGGGTGGATATTTGTGGGGTTCGGTGTGGCCATCAGCTTACTCTTTGCCATCTTCGTGTTGGCTTTAGCAAACTCTAAGCGTAGTGTCTGAGGGCTTTCGGGGTCAAAACGGATACCCTGAAGGAGAGACGGAGGGAAGGGGGGGAACATTGGATGGTAAGGGAGGTGGGCTGAGATCGAGGGGCTTAGTTTAGTCTCGCGCCATCTCCTTTCCTACAGCCGTCTTTTAATACTTAGGGTGTATCCTTCAAGTTTCCGATGGGCTGCGCTGCGCGGGGAACTCGCTGCACTCACTTCCTCTTTACTGCGCCCGCTTGAGCAGAACAGTTGGACAAAGGAATGGCTGAAGGATACGACCTCAAAGTATTTCCAGCAGCTTACACCTCTTCCTCCTTTCAATTAACTCCTTCGGTGCCATTGACGACAAAAGACGTCCAAATCAAGTGGCCCTTTTCAACCTTCCGAACTGAACTTTGTTATTCACAAGCTGGCATCCAATGTGTTTGAACTGAGGAGGGCTGGCAGTGAATGAACGAAACATTCGATGCGCCCCCACCCAGCTCAAACAGGTTGGACGGCCATCGCCGTCAATGGCAGCCAATGAGTTATGTGAGGAGTTACTACGACTGGAGGAGAACAAGATGAGGAAAGGGCAGACGACAAGACTGAGTGGCATTTTTGGGGTGGTTTTTACCTTGCTTGTGTTTTTGTGCCCTAAGCGCTGTGCCCGCATGCAAGTGAGAAGTATTTTGGAGTGTGTTTGTGTGTCTATGAGGTGATGCTCAATAAGGAAGGCTAGGCTATCAAAGTGTGTGTCTGTGTGTGCGTTAGACACTGCCACGGTGGCCTACTGGTGATACAATAAGGTTAAACTACTTAAGATGTGTTGAAATAACACTATAATGTGGCTAGAGAACAAGTAGAGTAAAGCAGTGATATGCACAAATTAGAAAAGCTACACCAGACTAAAGATGGATGTGTATCAAGGTCAAAGTAAACTACCGTAATGCTACAGGATTCGCCCATCTTTCCAAAAAAAGTCCCTGCCGTTGAATTATGAAAAGACAGAAAGTTGACTTGGTGGGAAAAATTGATTGGAGAGGATTCTCAAAACACTCCCTTAGGTTTTTTTTTTAGATTAATGTCAGAACAAAAAGCAGAAATGAAGAGATTGTAATGAATCGGAATACTTGCATTTAGAGCATTTTTTGCAGCTTCGGCTCCAGTTCGGCTGTCAAATGTTACAAACCCAACAGGCTGGAAGAGAAGGCAGGGATAACTTGATGAGCCTTAACCGATATTACCAAAAGACAAGAGTCTGAGCACAGGTTTAGGCATCAACAGATGGAGACACTCACCTGTTTTGATGTTAATTTAATCAGTGACCCTTCATAACCCTGCAGAGGAAAAAAGACAGCCAATTATCCACCAGCACAGAGTCACATGCAAGGAAGTCAAGCATGAACGTTGCTCGCTAAAAGAGGGGAAAAAAATCTTGCTTCTGAACCGTGAACTTGAGATGAAGCCACAGCTAGAATTATGCTTAAATTTCGTGAGTGTCGTTATTTGTGCTACTTCTGAACAACTGAATTTACATATACGGCATTGGGATTTTATAGAAGTGAATTTTTGGTCATTAGAAAAACCTGAAGGACAAGAAACCAACATAAATGGATTTTTATACAGGAGAGGTTCGCAAAGTGTTTAAGTTTACAAATTGCACATTTCTGAGCCCTTTGATAACTGCAAATAGTTTAGGAAATTGTTTGAAAAAAACAATCAGTATCTTATGGCTTAACTAATATAGTATAAGCATTGCTAAAAGTCTGGCACCATGTCAAGCGATCACTTCCATTATAAATTGTTTACATTGAAGAAAAAAAATATATATACACATACAGAAAAGATTCCATCCACTGGAAAGGTAATGATAAAAGTTGTTGTCTTCCATTGCCATTGAAAGAGTTAACCTCAATACAACCTGGCAAGATGTAGGTCTCAATTTTGGATATTACAAATATCTATTATTAAATAGATTTACATTAAAAATGTCGAAACAAAATCACTTTTATTTTATAGTCAATAATACCATGTCCATGCTAGTGAAAAAAATACACTTCTATACTACTGAATTTATTTTTATTTTTTTAAAACAGGAATAAAAGCCAATTATTACAGGAAGTATCTGCAAGACATTTTATCAATACTGGTAGTATCTTAAACAATCAAATCTGAGTATCCCAAGTTTACCCACACTTCTTACACCATAGCCGTTATCACACGCACCTGTGTTTGAGACTAGTGTACACTCGTGGGTATAACTCATCACAAAATGGCTGCGACCAAAAACTAGTGTCCATACATCATTTTCTGCAGTAAATATTTAAGAAACTTTCATACCTCAATTCTCTGCACAACCGTCTATTAAACGAACATCATGTACACTAGGGGCTCTTAAACTGGGAAGACTGGCTGTGAATGCTCACGTTTCCGTACCATTGGCGTCCAATCTATTTAGACCTGTAGGATTGGCAGCGATGGAACGTCAAAGGAAGCAAAGGAGCGTCCTATAAAGTGTGAGCTACTTGTGCCCTATTTGGGGGAGGAAGACATTTTGCTTCTTCATTCACCGAGTTGGGTCTCTCACAAGGTTGGTTGGTCAGTGGCAAGGGCTACTCATTTACACATTCCACAGGATCATCCATGTGCGAGCGATACCACTTCCAATTTGGTTAGTTAGGACACGAGTAGGTGGGGTGTTTAGGGACCCCGCAGCCCATTTGAAAAACACAGCCGTGAATGAACAATGCGTGGCCTCATTTTCATTTACGCAAATATTTGGACCCATTAACAAGGAGGCTGTTTGATTGAAGCTACCATGAACGACTCGGCTAGAAATCTAAGCCAGTGTTTCCCAACCATTGCGCCAAGACGTCCATTTTACCTCATTGTACAGCCAAAACAATCTACATGAAATAAGTGTTTTTGTTTTATTGCAAATGATTAAAAATGTATATATATATATATATTTTTGTTTTTGTTTTTGCCAAAGGAAATCAAGAAATTCAGCACCCGCCTCTTCGTTCTGAGATCGAGGGTTCTCTCCATGCCTGCGTGGGTTTACTCTGGGTACTCCAGGTACCTCCCACATCCCAAAACCATGCATGGTAGGCTGGTTGAACACTCAAAATTGAACCTTGGGATGAGTGTGCACGTGAATGTTCATCTCATTCCGACCTGTGATTCCCTAAAAAACAATTAGCCTGCTACCCACAGTTGGCTGGGATTGACTCCAGCACCCCCGACCCCTGTGAGGATAAGCCTATATGGGAAATGAATTAAATCAAGGATGCAATTATTCAAAGCAAGTTTATTTGCCTAGTTATTGCTTGTATTTGGAGACTCAGAAGATTTGCACTTAATTTACATACTAACTTTGTTTTGACCCTTCTGTCTTTATATGCTATGGTCGTTAAAATAGAAGACGCAGATAAAGTGGAAATTCTAAATTCCGGGAGATTTTAGTTTTAGGCCATGTCAGTAAAGCTTTTGTTTCCCTCTTCAATTGATAAAATTTGGGCACATTTACCAAACACAAAGCTGTTACACAGGCATGTATTTTCTGTTATAAATTGAACTTTTTTGCCATCTAGTGGAACATCACTCATTGCTTTGTCATTGTACATCACTTGCATTGGGATCTACAGTATATTTGTAACCTACAAGTTAAAGAAACATTCATGTTAATTCACCAGAATCTCACTCACAAATCGCCTTTGTAATAATTAGGACAACCTACCTTAAATGGTCTGAAGAGAAGGTACAATTCCCGTGGCTTGATGTCAACTGGTAGACCGCTGACAAAAAGTGTGCGTACCTAAAAAAAACATTGTGCAAAGCAAATAAGTTATAAAAAGATAGGGGGAACAAGGATTTATACACAACTCATTTAGTGTGAGAGTCTCTACGCATCAGGGTCCAAATAATTCACACATATCCAATAATACAGTAGCTGTCCAAACATAGTTACAAAATGCTCTTTATTTTCACAACCAGGTCACCCGTGAATCAAACCTTAGTGAAAGAACACTCTTTGTGAGCTCCCTAAATGAGCAAAGACCAAACAAGGCTCTCATCCCGCTGGGCGCGCACAGCTCATTGATGGCCGATGCCGAGCAGGCCCAGTGTGGCCGTGGAAACAAACAGTGCGCGGGGGCCCATTAGTTCTCAGCTGGTGGGGAAGCCTCGGCTACAATGGGGCTGCCAGAGGAACAGCGCCGGACAACAGTTCACAGCGTGACAGCATTTCCTTCCTCTGACCCATAGCCCTTTCCCTGCCGCTCAGCCATTTTTCAGGTGCCCTAGAACCAATTTCCTCTTTTACAACTCAAATATACAGCAGGCAAGATACCAGAGCAGCCGGTATCACAAGTCGGGGTGAGCAAGTCCGCCGACATGCTGGAATACTCAAGCAATCTGGAACGCGGCTTCAACAAAAACAAGCGGAATCAACGTGCGGATTTGGTAACACTACCGACTTTGGGCATTTGGCTTGATCGCTGCTGGCCTTAACATAATTGGGCATGCAAGCTTTGATAGGGATAATAGGCAAAAGTGGAGCAACAAAAGAGTCTAATGCTCCCCCTCAGTGCATCTTAAGCCATTTGTCCAGAAACTTAGCTGGAGACAAGGATGAATTATGGCAGCTGGAATAAGTCATCTTGTTTGAGGAAAAACAATAGGAAGTAAAGAGAAGGGGCATGAGAACCATTTAACTGGTTTAAAAAAAAATAAAACATGCTTGTTATAGGTGTTTCATTGTCACATTAACACTTTCTGGGTGCCTTATTAGATTAGATTTTTTTTTTTTTTTTTTTAAGATGAAATTTTGGGCCATGTAGACCACAATATTAACTCTTTCAGGGCCATTGACAATGGCATGGACCCGTGTGGTTCTTTTAAAATCTGTTTATCACTCAATCCATTTGTACTAGCAGGGCAAACGAACAAATGGCCATTGACTGCCAATATCTCAGTTCAAATGAATTGGACGTGTATAAAATTTAATCTAATCTAATCACTGTAAATACCAAACAATGAGTCAACATTTTGGATTCCTCGTATGGACGCTAGGTCTCAATTGTAATGATTTTTCACCAAAATATATTTTCAAATAAATACAAATACAAATATATCATTTTAAACCGAAATTGACTAGTTGTTGCCCTCCAATTACACTTTCTTTCATAGTATTTGGCAAAACGACAAAAATTGAGGCACATTTCATTTAGACTGGCTAAGAAGTTTATTTTCAGTACAGTTTGCATACCTGTCAACCTCTGCCGATAACTGCCCTTATAAATGATTATGATTCCCCTTACAAACCCCCCCCAAAACCTTACAAACACCGTACGGTGTTTGTAAGGTTTTTGGGGGGTTTGTAAGGGGAATCATAATCATTTATAAGGGCAGTTATCGGCAGAGGTTGACAGGTATGCAGTTTGCGACGAGTATTCGCAACCAAACGCAATTTGGACGTCCATACCCGTAACGGCATTCAACGAGCCCTGATTACGAGTCAGTAAAGGGGAGAAAAAATGTGAACCTGACCTCCTCCTCCATGGAGACATTGTTATTCGGCTCCGTATCAGTCTTCAGACTCATGTTGAGGATGCTACAGCGGCGCCGAGTGCGTACTGCCCGGGTGAGAGTGGCCCGAGGTGGGTTATGGCTTCGGTTCGAGTCCGGCGACGGTCCTTCCACTCGAAGTGAGGCGGTGAAGACTTCCTTTCGTTTTCCTCTCGAGTCCTTCAATTTCAATTCGAGTTTCGAACGGGATAAGCCTTCGCCTCCCCTGAAAAATAGCCGAGGGAGGTTTGAAAAAAAAACTGGGAGTGACGGAAAAAGAAAAGCAGCCGCGATAAACTAAAGGTAAAAACGTGGATTTTGTGCTCCGTGTTGTGAGGGTGAAAGACGGGGGAAAGAAGTGCGAGTAAAAAGCCCAAAGCCGGTCACATCAATGCCCTCAGCTGTGGGAATGCATGCGAGCGGGAGGAACGAGTCAACTTTTCTCCTCCTCCTGCTACTCAATTAGGTCATCAATTATGTGTGTGCGCGTGTATATGTATGTGTGTGTGTGAAGACGTAATCAGGCTGCAGATCAGCCTCAGCTGTGGCAGGAAGCGCCTCTACCGCCCGTTTCTATTCTTTTTTATTTATTTATCCCAAAATAAATCAATAAAATTTATTCCAAATAAAACCAAGCAAAATAATCTTCGTGTGATTAGAAGAATAGCACGATGGAAAGAAAAATATTAAAGAGGAGATTATTCAGTTGAGTTGGGAAACTGTTTTTGAGCTCCTCCCACCCAAGTTTATTGTTTTTACTCATGACTAGTCATTTTGACTGGGAGGACTGGCTGGGCCAATTGGGGTGTCCAATCCGATGCCTGCTAGTTTTAAAGGTTTGGACGTTTATGCCTGTCAATGGCAGCCGATTCATTGAAGGTGTTCTCTTCTTCTAAAGCGGCCTGTCATTTAAGAACAAATGTGGCATTTTGAGGGCTTACTATCTTTGGCAATTAAAAAAATAACGGATGAACAAATTGAATCTAATCTAATGACATAAAGATGACGAATATATAAGCATTGATCATATTCATATATTTTATTTGTGAATAAATACAATTATAATTTGATAACAAGTTAATAAAAACACAATTAGATTAAGAAAAAACAGAAAAACTCTGGGTATAAGCCCTAAAACAAAACAAAAGTTGTTGTTTGTTTATTTATTTTTTGTAATTTCGAAAATTTAACCCATTACCTGCCTTTCACAACGATAGATAGACGTCTAATTTATTTAAACTGGAAGGACTGGGTTTGGAGCTCACGTTTTAGCAAATTATCACCGTTAATGATTTTAAGAAGTGTAATTATGAGTTCAAAAGAAATCCAAGTATTATTTTGATCCCATAATTATTCAATTAAAAATCCTATAAGAATACCTTTGGAACAGATACTAGCAGTATTCTAAACTGTAAATAATGTCATGGTAAATACCCAATACACGATGCACAATATCATCTATTAAAATCATCATGTTTATCATTTTAAATCAACCAAAATAAATAACTCTATTTATACTTTACAATAGATGATGGTTGTGCAATTTTATTTTAATGTATTTTGCGTTTATGGTAAAAAAAAAAAAAACAATAAAATAGAATAAAAAAAAGATCCACCCATGCTAGCCGATTGAGTTACCATTATTGAATGGCAAAAATGCGGGTGTGTGTGTTTGACATGGACGCAAGAGTGTATATTTTTTGGAATAGCCGCGCGTGGCCGTGAAACTGGGCGTGTGCCCGGCCGGCATCGGCATGCGGTGTGTTTCCTCCCATCCAAAGGCCAGACAGCTTCCTGACTTTGTGTAGAAACACAATCAAACCTGCAGGGCGAGGAGGGGGCTTAGTGGGGGGGCCCGCATGGCTCTCGAGCTACGACCATCTCGTCTAAAAATAGTCAAGACATGGATTAATGCTGTCCATGTGGCCAAGTGCATGTTTATTAGATCCCCTCGGTCACCAAGGAGACACGTGCCAAGACACATTTTACAATACAGGCAATATTATTATGGGTACACAAATCAGTTCAATGTATTTTAGCCATCTTTAATTCTTTTAAAACCTCCATGTTAAATGCATGTGTGCAAAATAGGTGTGATCGGTGCATGCAGGAGTTTTTTTATTCGTTTTTATTTATTTAAATTCATTGGGCACAAAGCGATGTTGTTTTCTTTCAATGTTTTTCGTGTTATTAAAAACTTATGAATGCCGAAATTTATTTTCGCTTGCAGCCCACAAAGAAACGAGTTGTATCGTAGTGTTTATCATTATAATGTTTTTAATTGATGCTCTAGATTTTTAAAATGCAAATATTTGTTTTATACAATAATATTAAAAAGTATATTCATTTTTATGTATATATATGAAGGGAGAAATACATAAATGTACCAATACATAAGTCTGCAAGAATATTCAATACACCTTAGTGAAAAAATATGATATTATTTTAGTATCATTTAATCCTTTAATTTTTTTATTGCATTCGCCAATTTTACAGGATTAAGATTATAATTTCAAATTAGTTTGGTTCTCTGAGAGATGCTATGCGTTGTATTGTTTGAGAATGGGAGGGATAAACATCTGTTACGCTCTGTTTGTCATTTTAGCAACAACACTCCCACTGTATGAAAAATTCAATCTGCTGCAGCACGATCATCAATTTATTCAACATGTACCACAATGAACATTGTGGAAATTTCAATGTGAAAGGAAGGCCACTGCGAGTATTTTGAAAAAAAATAAAATAAAATAAAAGTTGAGTCTCAACATGATTTCTGTATTTAAATTTACAATAAAACATCATTTAATAAAAGGATGTGTGTCTTTTTTAAACCAAGATTATTTTTGCTTAAAAATGGTTTGATTTGACTGAATATAGGGTAATAAAAATATAAATATCTGCGTGAAAGCTATACTTGGAGCTTTGGTGTAGTCAAATGATCATAAATTAATATTGTTATTAGTAGTATTAAAAAGACTCATGACTTAAATGATTTTTCACAATTGAAATCAACCATAAAACATTTATATATATTTATATTTATATATATATATATTGTATCATGAGAAAAATATTAATAAAATTATAAAATATGTAAAAATAAACAGTTTACTGTTCTGTAAATTTATATATGTATATATTTATATATGTTTATATATGTTACTTACCCGCATTAACTACCATAACCTACCCTAACCCAGTATATACATTTTAGTTTTGTTCAGGACTTAAAGAATATACCTATCAGGAGTATTGTATGACCGCTTATTTATATATCACTAATTTAGATTGTTTCTACTGCTTGGCAAAAAGTCTACTGAAAATTCTACACTAGTCAATCAAAACAAAACACCCAAGATGCACATTTTAAAACATTAGAATTGTGTGAAATGAAATGTTCCATCTCTTGCTTTTTGAAATTTATCTTCATCGTTGTTATCACAACAATCCCTAGTGAAGTAACAGTGGAAACTTTGGATGGGTTATACGTCATGTCCCATGCTTAAAATATAAGTAGAGTGCTGAAAGTTTATGCATCTGTGACCTTGACTAAACGTTGTATATTGAGGCAGCCGTGCATCTGAGGTTATGTCTTATTTATGTATCTCCTCTCATTTTGATGAGCTGTTTGACGTCATTCAAGGCAAAAAAAATGTGTCATCTGTGGTTTGCAGCACTGGAGCTTTGCACTGCGGGGACTTCCACCAAAAAAGAGGAGATGTACTACTGATACCCTCATGTAGATCATTGTCTATACAAAATCTATATTATGCATATAAAATGTGGCTGAATGTTTATTATTTTTCCCGGTATGATACAGTAGGCTGTGGCATATCACTACAAGTAAGATAATCATTTTTTTCCCACAAACAAATTGAAGAAAATGAAATTAGCATTCATTTTAAAAATCATGCATTTCAGAGCAAACTGTAAATAATAACTCACAACCCCTGCTTTTTGGTGGTAAAATCGATACATCCCCACTGGTCTTGTGTTTCAGTGGTGTGATGTCAACGCGGTCACTGGAGACAAATTTGACATTGTATAAGGAATAAATTACGTCACGTAATGTCTGAAAACTGTAATCCAGCATCACTGAAATTCACGATTACAGGTGCTCTTTCCCATTGTGGGGGAATTTATGTAGGCTGACTAAGTCTTTAAGGCTGTTGCTACACCCAGGCACAATGAATAGTATATGCTTTAATATTTAAAAAGAAAAAAAAACGCACAAAAACAGCATGGATTAAAAGTTCCAGTCATGTCTCCACCCCAAAGATTTGTACTACCTTCAAGGCACTCAGAGCACTTTGACACTGTCTCCTCCTTCACCTCCCGAAGATGCCGTATTGGGAGCAAACTAAATAATCCACTGCATTTTTTTAAGGGGCAGAATTAAATGTTAAATGCCCTGCATTGTAAACACCCACTAGCTTATCAAATGAGTGCAGGAGAATAAAATCAGATATCTACCAGCCCTGTTTCCAGCCAAACACCTGACAGCAACCAACAGTGCAGCATTTGAGAAGCTGTGGATAAAGCTCATGTTTTATTTGTGAGAAGCGAGCCCATTGTCCCAAAAGTCACCTCACACAGCACTCTTCCTTTTCACGCCACGCTGAGCTTGTCCCACCGAGTTAGTGTCACACGCTGCTAAAGCACTTAGCTTGCGTTCCCCACGTCCTCTGTGGTATGGCCAAGCATCCATTTGGAGGTCCTGGGAAACTTTCATTTTTTTCACCCAAACACGGCCCGAGCGAGGCCTGGGATACATTAGGGACTTCGGACCAATGGCTGCGCTGATAGGTCAGTCACCTTACTCGTGAATACATTAAAGCGCATCAAACGGGCACGTGGAAGGCTCTGAGACCGAACCGTGTGACGACCAGATTTCGTCTTCTGAAACGCTGATTCATAGGGAAATACGTGGATTGTGGCATCTATCTGTTCAGTCGTCAGGCGGTCGTCGGGTTACTTCTTGTCAGGTGCCGTCACACCTCCTGTGAGAAGTCACAGGGATAGAAGAAGGGTGACTTCTGCTATAAATCAATGGACATCACACTCTCCTCTGGATGCGTGCATCAAATATTCCTCCTAAACGTAGTGCTTCCTATAAATGCGAGACAGTGGAATCAACTTTGTCGAGTGACCTTACAATCCTGTGAGTGCTCAAGGGTTGTGTGCGGTCGTTTGGTCGCCGGTCTTTTGGTCGCCGTCTTTTGGTCGCCGGACTTTTGGTCGCGGTCTTTTGGTCGCCCGGACCCAAACAACGGGCGACCAAAAGACCGGCGACCAAAAAACCAGCGACCAAAAGACCGGCGACCAAAAGACCGGCGACCAAAAGACCGGCGACCAAAAGACCGGCGGCCAAAAGACCGGCGACCAAAAGACCAGCGACCAAAAGACCGGCGACAAAAGACCGGCGACCAAAAGACCGGCGACCAAAAGACCGGCGACCAAAAGACCGGCGACCAAACGACCGAGTACCCTCAAGGGTTAACCCCCACCTGCATGCAAATGTGGGATAGGAGATAAAAAACCATTATAACCCATCGAACAATTTGCATGATTTCGAGCGCAATCACATTGAGACTTTATTCATTCATTCATTCATTTTCTGAACCGCTTTCTCCTCACAAGGGTCACGGGGGGTGCTGGAGGCCACCCCAGATGATTTCGGGCCCCAGGCGTGGGACACCCTGAATCAGTGGCTAGCCAATCGCAGGGCTCGAGGAGGCAGACAACCATCCATGCTCACACTGATACATATGGGCAATTTAGAGTGTCCAATCAGCCTACCAAGCATGTTTTTGGAAAGTGGGAGGAAACCGGAGTACCCGGAGAAAACCCACGCAGGCCCAGGGAGAAACAATTGGATCCTTAATTATAAGCATTCTGATCATTAAAATACAGTAGAAATGGGATTGTTGACAATTTGGCTAGTGATGTTAAATCAGCTGGTCATGTTAACCACTTTTAAATTATGCTGGATTTCTAATTGTAAATCAAAGTAAATGAACCCAAACACATTGCATACAAGATGGCTGCTACAACATAGGTCATACATTGTATGTTTCTCTGTCAGTCCAGTTTTCTTCTTATTGTCAGGTATTTTTAATACTATTCATTTGGAATATTAACAAAAGTGTACTCCACTTTAAACTAATTTTAACCAATACTTCTCAGAAATTCATTAGCAACTAGTCATTTTTATCACAAGGCAAAAAAAACAAACCTTTTGATATATTAAGTGGATAAAACAATATGACAGATGATTTTGTCCTTGATCGTGAAACTTTTGGAACATAATAAACATTCAAGTATTTCCATTGCTTACAAACACTCGTGCCACTCCGTGTTTTTAAAGAGGAAATGTTGCAATAAATTCCCCCCGATTCATTAGGAATAGATTCTATTTTGGTCTGGCTGGAATTTTGCAGATCCACTGAGATTTCCCTCAACATGGGAAATCCATCTACAGTGCATTTAATTCTCGTCTGTTTAAAGGGGACTTACAACAACAACATTTTTCGAGGGGGATCTACGTTGCCGCTTGGTCACATAAAGTTACTGTGAACTTGGTGAAAATAAGCCCACTCGCTACATCCTTCCGTGGCAAAATAGACTCCACTTCCTGTTTATTTTTGTAATATAAGACAGAGGGTTGTGCCGTTTAAACCAAAGGGCAGCAGATTCCCAGCTAGCAGACACTGGAGGGATGTGAGAGTTGTGCAAGCTTCTCTGGGGGACGTTCAGTGGGTGGGTGGGAAACGCCAAAATGAGAGAAAACAACATAATGATGCAGGGGAGGAAAGGAGCATAATTGAGCAGGGAAATGGTTGTGGAACTTTGGGCGAGATATATTATCAAGTTCTAAGAATATTTATGCATTTGGTTACTCTTTTTACGTTTAGATCATTGTCTCAGGCAATTTGCATCCTCTTTTCTTGTATTATTAGTACTGTATTTTATTCCAGAAATAGAGCACGCCTTAAAAAAAACGTTTCTTCTGCCTTTCGTGTGATGATCCAAAAACTATTGTCCAAAATCCTATTTCTTTGCAACAGCTTATTGACGTTAAAACTTACTGATGAAAATACTCCTTGTAAAAAGAAAAATCCAAGAAAAACAAATCAGGTTATTGTGCTCTGTTATGTTTTCTAACTTGCACCCACGCTTTGTGTTTGCATTCATAGAGGAATCTTGCACAGGGACGGTTTATGTCCAAATACATCTAGTCCTCATAGACAGGAAGTGTGGTGCCACTGACGATGGAGTGGGCCTGCAGGCACCCTAGACTCCAGCAGATCTCCCTGATGTTTGGACACTTTGGCTCAGTGCACAGATGTGCACGCGTTCAGTTGTTTGGGGAGAAGCTGCGGAATGTAAACTACCCGCCACCCACTTGTAAACACAGGGCTTCATAACAACTGTGAAATAGTTTTGCAGCCTAATCAACATCAGATGATACTTAGAAAATCTCATTTCAAATTCAATTCAATCCCATTCTGACGTAGTGACATAGTAGTACAGTCATACCTCTACTTACGAATGCCCCTAGGTACAAAAGTTTCAGGTTACAACATTTTTTATATGCAAATGAGTGACTCAAGATACCAAAAAGATCCAAATTATGATCCCCAAAAAGTAAATGCATTTCCTTATCTGTTATTTTATTTTGAATTTACTTTATTAAGCGATTAAAAACCATACAAACGCAATGCGGCTCATATTCTCACACACACAGGGCACATGTAAAAGTCTAAAATGTACTACAAAGTGGACGGCTTTCGGCCAGAACGCCATCTGGCAGACAAACATAGATAGTACGTCTACGGCCACGGAGGGAACTATTTCAGCGGTGCAGGGCACATTTTCATATGCTTTATTTATTTTAAGACATTAATAAATCATTTCCTTATAATTTTCTCTAATTTTTGTTTGTTTCCTCATATCTTTCATGCAAAATTGGGAAACTTTTACCAATTTTAAAGGGTTTAGTCGGTAGTTGTGTAAGGACCGTGGAACGAATTACAGAATTTAGATATAAAGTACACCTCTACTTACGAAATTTTCAAGTTACGAAAAAAGTTCTGGAACCAATTAATTTCGCAGGTAGGGGTACGACTGTATATCCAAAACAACAGCAACAGCAACAGCATCCTGATGTTGCATAGTGATTTTTTGGAGGATTTATAAAATTGACCCCACTTGAGTTTCGTCAACACAACTGGTGCCTCGTGTTGTGCTAACTTGATATGAAGACGAAGGCCGTGTGTACACACACTGACAGGACGGAAATGGATGCATTGACCATGGCAGTGTTAAGTTTATATATCCATTTTTTTTCACAGTGCAAAATTAGGCCTCAGTACACTATGAGTGCAATAATAAACATATTTGTGTGCCTTGTTCAATCAAGAGGTGCAAACATTTCAGTGATTCCATTAAGTTTCAGCATCTGTCCTAGAAAGAAAGGGACTATAGAAGTAAGTAGCATGATAAAATACATGAGTGGAATCTGACTGAGGTGCAGAAATATTATTATCATCAGATATTTCACCTTCTGAGGAAATATTCAAGTGAAAACTAAGAAACTTAGTTTTAGAGTCATCTCCAGGTATGAGACCCATGCATTCATTTTACAAGTGCATGTACCTGCGATCTCTCAAAGTATTTTCAATCTGAACCAAAAATAGTATTTTCCCAAATTGCTATTTATACTTTTGGAAGCCGTAGATCGATCCATTGTTGATAGAAGAACAGACAGATTCCGGACTAACATCAGGCTTGCAGCTACATAAATTATTGCAAGCTAAATCTCCTAAATGCCACGGAGCATCAATCACGACCCTCCAAACTAAACATGTTCATCACACATTCTCCTGTTCCCTCTTGAGCAGCACTGGGCCAAGGCATGGTTCTCGTCCAAAATACAATAACAAGACACCTAATAGCAGCAGGACGCAGGCCGGCCATTCAGAGACACTAAATCAGTCCATGCCGCATAAACATTGGGCTTTTACTCCAAACGACGACCCATAAAAGTCGAGTTTGGAGTGTGGCATTTGTAATTGATTAGAATCTGGTAAAGAACATATAGTTCTACTCTCTAATCTCCCTGTTTTATTAAACAGTCGTGTCCTTTTAATGGTAAAGTACAATGGTTTTACGTAGTATGCTCACATGCTACAGTATTTTGTTGATCTCTATTCCAAACCACTGAAAAGTTATGTCATGTTTAAAGAATTCTCATCTTGAATGGGTGTTTAATGTTAAACTGATACCGACATTTTCAGATGACAAATATCATAAGTTTTTTATGTTTTGACTGATTCGTATATAACAGACAATGGTGTTTTTAGGTCTTTTGTTACCTGACAACAAATAAGTTATTTTAATAGAAGAGAATTTACATATAAAGTACACCTCTACTTACTAAATCACATTGCAACAACTGACAACATTATTTTCATTTTGAAAATAGCTTGAAATTGTCATTCATTAAAAAGCAGAGACACAATCATTTACAAAAAGGACCGAGAAAGATGGCTGAATTAGTAAGGCAGACGTAGGAGAGCAGAAGCAGTGAGCAGAAGTAATTTCATCAAATATTAAACTTGGTTAGCGACTCAGCTGAGAATTGTGCATTTCCAGAGGGATTTCCCTGCAGTGAAACTTCACCAAGAGTGCTCCACAATGATGGATAACATCATTTTCCTCATGTACAGATGCAATTATTTGTCTACATTTTTTTAATGAAGCAGATGAAATGATGTAGTTAATTAATTTTAATTTTTCAAGAGCGGAGTTGTTTTTGATTGGAGTCGTGGTGTCATAAAATATTTACCTC
This sequence comes from Stigmatopora argus, assembly GCF_051989625.1. Classification (NCBI taxonomy): domain Eukaryota; kingdom Metazoa; phylum Chordata; class Actinopteri; order Syngnathiformes; family Syngnathidae; genus Stigmatopora; species Stigmatopora argus. The sequence continues at coordinate 17,212,660 of NC_135388.1, read as the reverse complement.
CCATTGGCTAAGTCCAAAAGCTCTATTTTTGTTTCTACCTCTTTTTCCCTTCCAATGCTTGATAAGACTTTCAACCAGCATGAATCATATTATCTAGTCAACAAAGCACATTGAGTTGAATCTTCAGTGACTGTTTTTCGAGCACGACTTTTGTCTAGTTCTACCAATCAAATCTATCAATCAAACACAACATGAATTTTAATCACAAATTCATAGTACATGCTAACTTTCACAATGACCCTTTCATAGGCAGCTATTGCCAAGTTTCCACTTAGGCCTTTAATCATTCTGGGGTTGAGGGTTCGATCCCACTCGGGTCCTCAATGTATGTAGTTTGCATGCTCTCCCCGGGCTTGTGTGGGTTTTCCCCAGGTACTCCGGTTTACTCACACATCCCAAAAACATGCAGCGTAGGCTGGTTGAACACTCCCTGCGATTGCCTGACCACCGATTCAGGGTGGCTGGGATAGGCTCCAGCACCCTCTGCGACCCTTGTTTGGAAAATGAATGAATGAATGAATATTCATGAATACACTATAAATGAATACAATGTTAATAAAAGCTAAATTCAAATGAACAAAAGGAGAAATATACACTTGCTATTGCTTCAAGACTCCAAAAAGATCTTTTTCATAGTATTCAACTAATTGCAAGCCAGAAATGGCGAATGCTGTTAGCTCACTTTTAAACTGGGAGGACTGACTGTGAATGCTCATCTTTTATAGCCAATGACGGTGCTAGATGTCCAATCCATTTTCACTTGGAGGCCCAAATAAACGAACGTTCAGTCAAAATGGATTGGACGTCTAGTGCGCTATGTGGCCCCTAATGAGTTAAATGAATATACTGTAAGATTTATTTTAAAGTCATGATTTGTGTATGAAAGGGTAAAAAACATACACACTAATGATGCTGCCTATTGCGGCTGTGGCTACTAAAAAAAACCCTGAAAAATGGACAAACTGGACTGAAAACTAGAGACAATGTTCACAGAACAAACAGTGTAGAAATAGTTAAATAAGAAGCTTGTAATCTTTGCCATTGTTTTTGTTATCAGTGAGTTGTGCAGGCATGCTGCAGCCATGTGGCATAAAATGTTTCATTTTCTTTCTCCATTCTTACACAGAATATGCTGAGGTCACACACAATAGGCCGGGCAAATGGTGCAACAGCCAACTCTTGCTTCAGTTCGTAACTTCACACGTTAGCGTTCATGACCCAGTGTGCAAGAATTTTGAAAGATCACATTCATCAAGAAAAAATATGAATACTGACTGTGAAAAAAAGAGGAATATTTAAGGGTAGAGTATTTAACTTTACTTTATTAGAGTATTTAACTGTTAACACGTTCGCTGGCAACCCAAAGTATGTATTTTGGTAGAAAATGATATTGAAAACAGTAATTCCTGTCAATAGACGTCCAATCATTTTAACCGAGAGGGGCGTGGTGGGGGTCCGGAGTGGATCGCGGTCAAATAGGTGCAGCAAAATATTGTCTCATGAGCCGCAATTGGCCCCTAAACCGCAAGTTTGACAACACCATTCATTTTCTATTCCATTTATCTTCACAAGGGTCAGAGGGGTGCTTGAGCTTATCTCAGCCAACTATGGGCATAGGCGGGGGACACCCTCAATGCCAATTGTGAGAAACGACCCATTCACTCTAACAACTATTGACAATTTAGACTGCTTAACCAGCCTACACTCCATGCTTTGGGGATGTGGGAGGAAACCGGAGTACCTGGAGAAAACCCACACACATACAAACTCCACAAAGGAACCCACTGCGAATCTGAGAACTGTGAAGCAGACGTGCTAACCATTCTCCACCATGCCACCTTATACTATATAAGGGTTTATTATCAGAAAAACTAATATGAGTATTATGTTTTTTTTAAATGTGGCTGGAAGCCAAAGCATGTGGGAAAAACACACACACTCTGGCATGTGGAAATGATTTGAAACGTGAATCTGTCTGGCCAAAGTTCTAACACGACAGCGTAAAACAAAAATACACAGCAGTTGTTTTTTTTAAAGTGTCTGACATGAGCCAAAGTGCTTGAGCTTCAATTTTAACAGCTCAGTTGCGACATTTTAATGATTGTATAATATGCATTGTCTGTACAATTAATAGCATTTCCTTTCTGCATCCCTACAATCCTTGTTAAAACTATTCATTCATTTTCTGAAACGCTTTATCCTCACAAGGATCACAGGGGGTGCTGGAGCCTATCCGAGCTAACTTCGAGCCAGAGGCAGGGGACACCCTGAATCGGTGGCCAGCCAATCGCAGGGCACGAGGAGACGGACAACCATTCACACTCACACTCATACCTATGGGCAATTTGGAGTATCCAATCAGCCTACCATGCATGTTTTTGGAATGTGGGAGGAAACCGGAGTACCTGGAGAAAACCCACACAAGCCCGGGAGAACATGCAAACTCCACACAAGTGGACCGACCTGGATTCGAACCCAGGACGCACTAACCACTCACCCGCCTTGTTAAAACTAGTGAATCAGTTATTGCAACTCCGCAGTCCCCAAGATAGGTTCTATCTTTGTGATCACAAAAGGCTCTTTCAAACAAATAGTACATGCTGAAATAGAATTTGCAAAGTGTAGTTTGAAGCCCAGCTACATTCAAAGAAGAAAGTAAAGTCTTTTACAGTTTTTAGTCATTCTCGGGGCACTCCCGTGTAGGTTTTATTTAGGAGAGTGGGTGTTTTAGTTCGGTGACAGGTGCTGCACTGAGAGAGCAGGCCAGTAATGGGGGAGCGCGTAGGGAGGGAGCGTATATGTTGAGGGGGGGAAAGTGAAGTGCATTACCTGCAGGCAGCCAATGGGCTGGCACTACCCCAACGCCCTCCATCACCTCCACTCAGCTGCTGCATCTGAGGCCAACTTAGCAGCATTCATAATGCATGCTCACCACTACACCCGCAGCCCCTCGCTCAGGCCTGTCAGGGCCCGTTCTCTCTGACAAGTCAGCCCAACTCTACTTTAGCTCCTAAGAGGATGCGAACGATTGCATAATTTAGACGCCACCCGCTGTTTTCAGGGTTCATGTCTTATCAAAAATGCAGCAGACTGATTTTGAGGAGGAGTTTTAGCCAAATGGAGTCGGAGGAGATGCTCTAATTGAGACAACGGAAGTAAGCACCGAACAAAAGTTCTCCTTGGAAACTTTTGGGCTAGACAATTACAATGTATCTAAGGCCATTTTTGGTCACATGGCCACATAGTGACCTGCCCAATAGGGGGAGAGGGTGGGTTGATTCCCTGAATGGGTATTATCTCACGTTTTAGGAATCGGCTGTCGGTACAATAATGCCGCGCACTCAAGACGGGCTGTAGACCAAAAAGTAACGAGCGCATTTTTCGAACTATAAGTTGCACCTAAGCATAGGTTGCACTCCCAATGAATGCACAATGAAGAGGATTTTTTATATATATATATATATATATATATATTTATATATATATATATGTATGTATGTGTATATATATATATATATATATATATATATATATATATATACATATATGTGTATATATATATAAATATATGTATATGTGTATATATATACATATATATAGTGTATATATATTATATATATATACGTGTTAGAGTAAAAAGTAAAATGGAGAAAAACAGGCTGAGAAGAGTGTCAGGAATGAACTAAACTATGAAAAAAGTGCAACCTACATTCTGGAAGATATGCTATTTAAAATCAAATGACTATAATGTACAATATTCTCGAGGATACACAAACGTGGAGTCATTTAAGACAAACAAAGGACCCATGAACGAGGCCACAAAAAGAAGTGCCAAAATAAAACTTCCAAAATATGATCTACAAAAAATCAACTGCACTCATTTTGTTAATAAACATAGCATCGAATGTTTTTTTTTAAACTGAGAGTCACAATAGTAACATAACATTTAGCCAGGTAGTTGTGTGGATTTGCCATCGGTGCACAGGCTTTCTCACAAATTCCGAAAACATGCATGTTAGGTTACACCAAAGATAATTAATGGCTGTTTGACCCATAATTTTTTCAGCACTTTTTAAAATATGTAGCACCCTCTATGAGATCATTATTCCATACACGTATTATTTACAAATTCAATGTGGAATTGAATGTGTAGTGTTCCCAAGTCGTAAATTTGCTAAAATAGTCTAAAATAAGATTTCTAAATCACTACTCCCTCTTTAAAATCCCTCGCTGTTATACTGAACAAAGCTCTATGCAACAGGGAGACAGGCATATATAACTTTCTTTCAGCATGTTTTACTGTAGCCCTGACCTTCACTATCTATTTATTGTTTATGTTGGACAGCAACGCGGGAAGGCAAGAAGTCAAAGCATGTTTTGAGTGAGGCTGGAGTGTTGAAAATGTTTGATTTCAAAGAGATGATTAACCCTTTCTGGGAGAAATCTATTCAAAAGTTATCATTAACATAACAACCAGTCCACCTTACAAAGCACCAATGTGTTGTGGTAGTTAGTAAAAGACGAAATGTGACATTGAAAACAGCTATTGAAAGCAATACAGATGTTCAATCCATTTCAACTGTGAAAGACTTGAATGATTCCAGTTAAAAAGGATTGGATGTATATTGCGGTCAATGGCAGCCAAGGTGTTAAACTATCTGCCATCACAAGAGATTTATAAAACAAATCAAAATTAATTTAAAAAAATTCCAAGAGCAAAATGCAGCCTGGCTCTACACTTATCTTGTATCTTTTTCTATTTTGATTGATTTTGTTTCTTTTAAAATTATTTATCAGTTTTATTAATAAAGGCTTTGTTTTATGTTTTTCATTTGTTTGTATTTAATTTTATTTTTCAAATTAATCCTTCAGTGCGTCCTGGGTTCGAATCCAGGTCGGTTCACCTGTGATGAGTTTGCATGTTCTCCCCGGGCCTGCGTGGGTTTTCTCCGGGTACTCTGGTTTCCTCCCACATTCAAAAACATGCATGGTAGGCTGATTGGACACTCTAAATTGCCCCTAGGTATGAGTTTGAGCGTGAATGGTTAGCTGTCTCCTCTTGCCCTGCGATTGGCCGGCCACCAATTTAGGGTGTCCCCCGCCTGGTGCCCGAAGTTAGCTGGGATAGGCTCAAGCACCCCCTGCAACCCTTGTAAGGTTAAGCGGTTCACCAAATGAATGAATGAATGGCGCAACAGCATGGTAAATTTTTATAGGCATACTTATGATGTATGAAGAGATATATGTATACTGATTTTTGTGGTGTGGAACTGCAGAACGAAACATTTTTCAATGTTCAAACAAGGAGAGAAGAGAGAAATGTTTTGCCATTAATAACAGCTCTCAGACAATCCATGAGACATTAATCCTGTTCCATTATCTTCAAAAGATTACGGTGTTTAATGTACCATAACTATTCTGAGTCACTGTCTGAAAATCAGCTCAAATTTGTAACAATGTACTACACATGGCTGGACCAATTCTTTATACACAGAATTGATTTGTCAATTTTCCATTCTTTTACAGAATGATATAAGTTTAAAAATTTATATATATATATATATATATATATATACACATTGGACATTGGACATCTATATTGCTTTCAATGGCTGTTTTCAATTATTATTTTTTAAACCCTATATCATTCTGTAAAAGACTGGAAAATTATATATTTGTACTAAGACTTGACGAGGGACCCAAACAAACCTGCCGCAGTAGTTTGGATGAGAATTAAATAAGGCAAGAAAGAATCTCCACCACAGAATCATTGAGTGATGGGCAGAGTCTGGAAATGTTTTAAGTGTTTTTTAAGCTTGTCTTGGAAAAAGCCCAGGAATGTGGTGCAGAGGTCAGGGTTAGTTGAGGAGTGAAGGAGGGTCAGTTGAGGAGTGAGGGAGGGTCAATTGACCGCTTGATGACAGAGACATTGGATCATCTCATCTCATCTCTGAACCGCTTTATCCTCACTGGGGTCGCAGGGGGTGCTGGAGCCCATCCGTGCTGCCTGAATTGCTGGCCAGCCAATCGCAGGGCACAAGGAGACAAACAACCATTCACGCTCACACTCACACCTAGGGGCAATTTAGAGTGTCCAATCAGCCTACCATGCATGTCTTTGGAATGTGGGAGGAAACCGGAGTACCCGGAGAAAACCCACACAAAACTCCACACAGGTGGACCGACCTGGATTTGAACCCAGGTCCCCTTACTGTGAGGTGGACGCGCTAACCACTCATCCACCAGAGTTTTGGAAAAATTGGACAAATCTTCAAAAATAGGATGTTCGAAGTAATAAAAAGTATTTATCATCTATTGGAATATTAGCATACCTGTCAACCTCTGCCGATAACTGCCCAAAAAACCTTACAAACACCGTACGACTCGTTTGTACGAGTCGTACGGTGTTTGTAAGGTTTTTTCGGGGTTTGTAAGGGGAATCATAATCATTTATAAGGGCAGTTATCGGCAGAGGTTGACAGGTATGTATTAGGAACATTTAATTAATAATTGAAGTGCACATCTTCCATATTGCTCCTTTAAATTGGGAGCCTGAAAAACAAAAAGAGTGAACGGCTGCACAGTCCTTATTAGGAGAGCAAAGACAAGCTTTTGCAAATCCTTTTAAAACAACAATGAAAATCCTCAGTATGAAAGTGCACTTTTAAATCAGTAACTCCCAAAAATCTCAAAAATACAAATGTGGTCTGATTTTATTCTGATTCTTTGACAGAAGAAGATGACCTCAACAGTTTAAATCAAAATGGAAAATTATTATCATCATAAAGACAGAACGCTTGCTCTTTGGTGTATATCAATAAAGTGTCAAACAGCTTCATAAAAACAAAAAAACACAAAACATGAATAATTCTGATAATGACAGTTTGCAGAATAAGAACCATAATGCTTGCTATTTTGCAAACAAAAGGATATTAAACCTAAACAGAACGTAATTACACCAACACGCACAAGAACCCCCACGAGCGTGCCAACAAAAACACAAGCTTCATATATAGCGCTCGTAACAGGCGCTGCTGAGCTGAGCACGACTTGCAAGTCGTGTTTACTAAAACTCAGCTCCATTTATGGTGAAGTCAGCCAGTGATGTCAAGCATTGCTGCTTTCAAAACGACATGGATGAGAAGACTGTATCGCGGCTCTTTTCCCGTTAAGGTCAAATGCAGAGAGAGATTTAAATAGAAGAAAGGCAGTAGTCTGTGCCTTGAAGTTCACACAAAAAAAATCTACTGTATGTCCATCTGTTTGTTCAGTCTTCACATATAATGCCTACGTGCATATACATATATATATATATATATATATATATATATATATATATATATATATATATATATATATATATATATATACTATATACAGTATGTATATAGAAAAAGAATAATTCCTGGTTTGGGAAACAGTCCAATGGACCACTGACTTTGAAAGTGGCCCTCCAAAATGTTTAGGAGTCGGGTTTGCTTGTTGACCTTAAAAATGTTCCATGCATGAGAAGAATGTCATTGAGTGAGTCACAACAGCAAAAGTAACCATTTCACTTGGACTTGAAATTCATTTTTGCATAGAAAATCCTGTTTGAGAAATTAATACATGTAGTTTATCTGTTTTTTGTTGTTGTTCTTTTGTTCTTTAGAGCACTCATTTAACTCATTCATCATTGACAATGATATATTTAACTGGGATGCAATGGCCATCTTCAAGTCCTTCAATTTTCATTTGTTAAAGTGGCCCCTTAGTCAAAATGTATTGGACATGCTTGGCCGTCATTGGCCGTGAAACATGATCACGCCAGGCTCAGGTATTGAAATATTGTAATATATATACTGTATTTATATTTACACAACTGAAACAAACTTTGAAAAAGACAAAGAAAAAATGTCCAGTGACTACAAAAAAGTCAAGAAAAGCCTAACCCAGATAGCTCAATTGATCACACAGGATTATTTTTTCATATGTTTTCATGTAAAATTAAATATTGAAATTGTACAGAAATTCCTACATTGATTTGAATGTGTTGCCAGGTTCTGACCCCTCATCTTAGCAAAATAAGACACTGTTTAAGTTACTAGCTCCATCTAATGTTAAAGATGAGAAGTGTTAGAGTATGTAGGTTGGATTTAAGCTTGTTTTGTGAAACATACACAATGATATTTTCAACCTTTCCAGAAAAAGAAGAAAATGTTTATACAATGACCAGTAGTGTTACTGGAGGTCATAACTAGTGTATTTCCATTTGAATTGAATTTTATTTTTAACATATCAATTTGATATTTCCTGCAAGATAAATGCAATTCTTTCTTGAACAATATTGTCTGCAGCGACCCCTGTGGTGATATCTTGAAAAGTCAGTCAGATGGAATAAAATTAATTAAAACACGTGAAAATCACATTTCCCTGTTATGAGGGCTACACTTGTGTACCAAATGTTAATATTATATAGTAACAGTTCTCTAAGTAGGTTTCTTTTTTTAAATGAATAAAAAGTCACTTCAGGTTTTGTGATCTTTTATAAAAATTTTTATTCACGGACATAATTATGTTTTACTTCTGTTGTTCTGCCAAAATATGCGAAATATCCCATTCGAATTTTGTTTCGTTTACATGCACAAAAGAAGAATATACAAAAAAAAATCCTTAAGAAAATAAAAAAAATCAAATGATTTTTATATAAATAAATACATTATCTGACTAATAATCAACACTGCTTTATACCTGCCACAAGTTTGTTTAATAGCATTGACAGAAAAACACGCGCTAAAAGTATTGGGAGGATGGAAATGAAAAATAAGACTCAATAAAGACAGAAAGTTAATTCTCGCCACTTTTCACTGATGGACATGGGTCGGACATTTTGCACGGGTGGGACATTTTGCCAAAACATGGGTCATCATGCTCACATCAAAAAATTTGCAGGCCAAAAGCTGACTTTAAAGAAACCATGTGAAAAATAACAAGGCCTACATGAAGTTTTTAAAACTCCAATTGACGTGTTTAGGCTTAACCTCTTGGTCAGGGGTCTCAAACTTGCGGCCCGCGGGCCAACTGCGGCCCTCGGGACGATAATTTGCGGCCCCCGTCTTAATATGAAAGATCGATTTTTATTTATTTATTTTTTTTTTATTTATTTTTTTTTTTTTTATTTTTTTTTTTTTTACCCCTTTCCTCATGATGGCGCCGTTTAAGTGGCAGCCAGTGGCAGTAGCTCTGTCCACTCATGTTTTTCTTGTTTTACAGCATGTTTTACATGAAAAATTAGAGGGAACATTGACATGCACCTGCTTGTGGCAGGTGTGATACTGGTGTGCCGATAGCGAGCAATGATGATGTCGTGACCGGATGATTCGCCTAAAGACGTTTCGCCGACGGACGTTTGACAGACGGACAGGTCGTACTAGTATTTGTTAGTTTAATGATTAAATACAAATACTAGTATTTGTATTTAATCATTAAACGCTGTTTTCAGCTAGATTTGACCGAATTTGAGAGCATTTTGAGCCGTTTGGCGAATGGACGTTTATAGACGTTTTTTTGCCTCCATCGCGATATCATCCAGTATTTGTATTTAATCATTAAATGCTGTTTTAGGGTGGATTTGACCCGATTGCTGTCATTTTACGGCTCGGTTCTGCTACATCTGCCTGCCCAAGGGTGCTTACTCCCGGACTGCCATTGATGGTAGACGAACATTGATTTTTACTCTAATTTGGAAAACACCGGCGGCGGGCCGGATTAAAAATCCTAACGGGCCGTATATGCCCCGCGGGCCGAGGTTGAAAAACTTGTACACACACGATCCGGCGGGGCGAGCGTTCGAATCCCGTTTCGGCGAAACCTCCGTTCGGCCGAATGAACGTTCGGTGGAACGTCCGTTCGGCGACCTGCCCGTCTGTCAAACGTCCGTCGGCGAAACGTCTTTAGGCGAATCATCCGAGTAGCGATGATGTCGCTCACACTGGTACTCAGTGCGCTCAGGGAGGTTGTCTTTCTGCTCAGACCAACAAAAAATTAGAGGGAACTTTGGTTCGGAGCTGAATGAACCAATCACGGTGAGGTATACGGCTCTGGAGGGCGGGACATCGGCCGGGCTGTCCAGTGTCTCGCTCACTCACTCATTCATTCCTCCAATCAGCTGGGCGGAGGAGAAGCCGTGAGGCCGATCACTCCGCTCGGCGCGCACACTCCTCCGCTGCTCTCAGCATAGAACTGAATGAGGCGCTATGATCCGTGATCCAGCCTGTGTCAGTGTCTGTAGCCATCTCCGCGATTGAAACGGAGAGCGAAAGTGCACATGCGCCACAAACCCGCGCGACTGAATGTGAAAGATCAACCCGAGACTCATTCCAAGTGGAAAAACATATTACAGAGCCCCAGAGATGTCTCTTTCAAAGCCTGCCGTGAAGAGAAAGGTCGATGATGAGCACAGACAGTTTCAAGAAAAGTGGGGAGTGCAATATTTCTTTGTTGAACACAGGGGCACCCCGACGTGTCTCATTTACACTGAAAAAGTTGCGGTGCACAAGGAATACAATTTGAAACGTAATTGTACTACGAGACATGCTGAGGAGTACGAAAAATACCAGGGAGATGAGAGAGCCAACCAGGTTGCCAGTCTTAAAACACGTCTTCTGAGGCAACAGGATCTCTTCAAGAAGGCTACCAAAGACAGTAATGCAGCAGTCAAAGCTAGCTACGCCGTTTGTGAGTTGATTGATCCTGTGCTAAGTGATCCCAAATGGCTCATGGACTTGGCTTTTCTTGTTGATATCACACATGAGCTTAATGTACTGAACAAGAAGCTACAAGGCCAGGGGCAACTTGTCAGTGCTGCCTATGACAACGTGAGAGCATTCTGCACTAAACTTGTGTTATGGAAAGCCCAGCTCTCTCAGACAAACCTTTGCCATTTCCCAGCATGCAAGGCTCTCGTGGATGCAGGCACACCATTCAGTGGTGAGAAGTATGTTGAGGCCATTTCGAAGCTACAGGAGGAATTTGATCACAGATTTGCAGACTTCAAGACACACAAAGCCACATTTCACATTTTTGCGGACCCCTTCTCCTTTGATGTGCAAGATGCCCCTCCTGAGCTTCAAATGGAGTTCATTGACCTGCAGTGCAACTCTGCACTCAAAGCCAAGTTCAGGGAGGTGAGTGGAGAAGCAGACAAGCTTGGCCAATTTTTGAGAGAGTTGACCCCCAGCTTCCCTGAACTTTCCCGAAGGTTCAAGCGGACCATGTGCCTTTTTGGGAGCACATACTTGTGTGAGAAGCTCTTCTCCACCTTGAACTTCAATAAGTCCAAGTACAGGTCCAGACTTACTGATGAGCATCTTCAAGCTCTACTGAGGGTCTCCACTGCTTCCTCCCTCAAGCCAAATGTGACTATGTGAGAAGAAGCGCTGCCAGGTCTCTAGCAGCAAGGAGTAGGCAAGAGAAGCCGTGTTCAGAATATTTCATGTTCAATGTTCCATTCAAGTTCAGAAAGTTAAAGGTTAAAGAGCTGTTAATACAGACATTTGAAACGGAATAAAAATAATTCATTTTCTCTACTTAGCCAGCCAGTGTATATCTACTGTATGCTCATTAGTATTATTTGGTTTTGTATTACTGATTGATTTATTTTTTATTCATCTTTAAGTTAATGTATTTAATTCATTATTTTTTTGTTAAAAAATAAAGATATTTGATAACGTTGGAATGTTTTATCAGTGCTTTTCTTGTGGAAATCCTGATGCGGCCCAGTCTCACCCAGACTCGGCCTCTAGCGGCCCCCAGGTAATTTGAGTTCGAGACCCCTGCTCTTGGTGGAGGAAACCCTCCACGAAACGGCAAGATGATTGCATTGCATTGTGGGAGCACTCCCACCGGTTCCCGTCCGCCTCGTCCCCACTCTTTGTCTTTCCCCGTCTCTTTTCCTCGTCCTCCCATTGCCCGAAAGACAACACAGTGCCTGCCATTTGTTTGGATTAGTTAATGCTGAGATGTCAGCCTTGATTCTGATGTATACCACCTGTCTTGGCCTCCAGCTGACCTCGCCCCCCAGCACCCCCCCTGCGCAGACATTCCAACGCTTTTTCGGGGTTCCATGTTTACAATACGACAGACGGCCCAGCGCCGATGTGGCTTCATCGCGCTTTTTCGGTGGCAGGCCTTTCCAGAAGCCAATCGACGAGCCTCATCCAGAACAGAGCGAGCTATGAAAGTCAGCGTGATGGTTACATTTTTACAAACAGCAAAGGACGGGGTGGTCCGTGTCGAGGAAGGTGCGGGAGGGGGGCTCCGTCACTCGCAACATGCCAGGATCCTCCCACTCGAGCTCATGTGAACACCATGACCTCACTGCCTCGAGCCTTTCAATGAATTAGCGCCGTTGATTTACAGGCCTTGGAAGCAAGGACTGGCGTCCAGTAAAAGCAAGTTTTCCACTTAGAAGTTCTCAACTTAGAGTTATGTCAGGCTTTATTGGTTTACTTCTTTTGAATTTCAGCTTTCAAGAATGCGTTCGTGGAGTTACATCACATTTTTTTTTGTCGAGTGCGGAATTTGAGCGGCAGGTCAAACTGTGATGACATCATGGCTTTTGTTTTTAGTTTCATTTCTTTACTTCTTTTTTTCAAATCTTTGCAGAGCACTCATTGGGTAACATTGACGATGCTAGACGTCCAATCCATTTTGACTGGGAGGGTCGAATAAACGCTTGTTTCTACAAATGAACAGCAGTTAAATATAAGGGTTTTAAAAAAAGTCATAATTTGTACGTAAAATGGTTAAATGACTGAAAATAGTCACTTTTTCTACAAGAAGATAAAGGTCTCCAATATCAACTTTTGAATAACTGTCCACAGTCCCGAAAATGTGAGAAAGCCTTTGGGCTTAAAATCACATTTAAAGCCAAAGTATCTCTAAATTTCCACGTCAAAATGTATAAAGTTGCAAGTGTAATAAAAGCTGTTTCTGTGAAAATGATGCAGAGTTAACACTGCTGCCATCACGTGGTAAAAGAAAAACATGACACATTTTGCAATGAATTGTGGGTCTTTCCGCTGAAATGTTGGAATAACACGTATAGTATGAAAAAATAAACAAAAAAAGTGAAATGCATGCAACCCAAGGCACAAAAAAAGCAATTACTGACGTTGATGGTCGGAAAAATCCCCCGACTTGAACCCCATGAGAACAGAGCTATGAGCTGTTACATACGTATATATACACTGTACATACATTAATATATATACATATATATATATATACATATATATAAATATATATATATATATATATATATATATATATATATATATATATATATATATACACACACACATACATATATATATATATATATATATATATATATATATATATATAAATATAAATAATTGCCTATATTTGTTGGTACGTATATTTTTTTTCAAACCTTACCTTATTGCAGTTTCATAGTTAACTAATAAAATGTACTTAATTCTGATCACAAACAAAATTACTTGTTTCTCATTATTGTCAAGTGACATTTTCAGGATGGTGCAAATTCAATATTAATTTGAATATTGTCATGTAAGTGCAACTTTAGTATGCTCATGTTTTGACAGACAATACTGTCCATTTCTACTCCCACAACTCCAACATTCATCACACTAAAGTCACATAATTTCGCAAGCACAATATAAACATTTCCAAACTTTTAATGTAAAAGACAAAACAGACAATACATGGGAATCAGGTGCAAAGAAAAGTCATTTGGTTTATTTATCCTTTTCTTTCTGCTCCTTCTCCTTTTTGTCCTTCTCAGCCTTGGCTTCTTCAGCCTCGTGTCTCTTGATCAGTTCTTCCACCTCTTTTTGTTTCAGCACCTTGATCTTTGTTTTGCCGTCCTCCCGCGTCAGGGTAGCAATCTCAACTGCAACGGGACCGCAATGACAATAAATTACGAAAGTTTGTACAGTCGCAAACTGGTAAACTGGTCTGAGCTATATGTTTGGTGGCATCAGTATTGCACTTTATCAATAATGATAAAGTTGGCCCAAGAACATGAGATTGTACCATATAGTTAATTTCAAACCAGAGGCTGGAGTACCATAACACTGCACCCGTGACTCAGAAATAGAGACAGTCCCGGCACAGATTTATCTTGAGCTACGTTCTCATACTATCTACTGAATGGTACATATCTTACATAATATGACTTTACCAGCAAACATGGCGGTTGAAAATCCAAAAGTTCACCCAGATGAAATTAAAACTGGGATTTTTATTTTTTTAGATTGATGCACTTTTGACGATGCTGGCCAGGGAAACAACGCTGGCTAAAGCCTTGTTGTTTCAGTTTCCATGTCAATATTCAGATTCGAACTACAAAATAGACTCACCAGCTGCATCCACTTCGAATTATCTGTCCAATTACTCTAGTCATCCCTCAGTCGGATGGAAAATTGTTCCAATTTCCTCCAGAACATGTATTAACCATTTTGCGACTAAATTTCTTGGAATTAAAAATAAAAAAAACCTCAAATGCTTGCCGCCACAGTAATGAAACTAAACGAAAGAGGACACAGTGTGCCATATGTTCGTGACGTCACTTGGTGACAATTGTAGTATTGTCTCACACTGAAATTGGATTAAAACTTTTTGGGTGCTTTTTGGGGGGTTGTTTTTTCAAAGAAAAGGAGTTTTGGCTCAACAAAGTCCAATCTATCAAATTCTGTAAAGTAAAACGTGAAAGGGGGGTCTTCAAGCTCACCTTTCTCTGCAGAAAGCTTGCTAACATCCATAGTTTTGTTGAGAACTTTGACAGCCAGAGCCAAAGCCGAGGACAGCATCATCTCTCCCTCTTTGTAGTCCTGCTTCAACATGGACACTGCAGCCTGAGGTCCAAGGAAGACAAAAATTTGCATCAATATCACTGAAATAGGTCTGAAATTCACTCCATTCCATTCGAGCTTACAGCGCTGTTGTTGCCGATGCACGTTGCCTTCCAGCCGCCGTAGTTGCCGCTTGGATCACTTTGGTACAACTGGAAGCCGTAGTGTTTATCCCAGCCCATGTACAAGAGAGACACACCGAACGGCCGTTTGCCTAGGAAGGAAATCCACAGACGTCAAACGACAAAAAGAGTATGCACAATGGCTCTGGAAAATGTTGGCATGTTGTACATCCATAGTGAATTCTACTGATAAAAATGTCTTGTGGACGTTCAATTTTGAATAAATTCATTGACTCATTGCTGCTGCCCTATGGAAGGCGTTACAGAGCTATAACTGCCAAGACAAACAGACTCAAGGACAGTTTCTTCCCAAGAGCTGTCAACATACTCAAATTAAGTTCTGCACCTTGGACCTAACTAATCAAGACTTATTACTATTACTTATACTACTTATTTATTATGGTGACCATTTATTTATCTATTACTATTTCGTGATTATTTATTTTTCATTACTATTTAGTGATTATTCATTTATTATTACTATATATTGATTTTGTATGTCTGCTTGTTTGTTGTTGCGTCCATTGACTCAGCGAGTGGTGCGACTTGACCCTGAACGTCGCCAAAAACCATGGAACTCGTCCTGGACTTCAGATGGAACAAGCCTGCTTCACTCTGCTAACCTCACTTGGACTACTTATTCATTTCCTTATTTATTGAGTATTTATTTGTCTCTCTGTGTTATTTGTGCACTATGTGGTGAAAGCTTTAAATCTCATTATACTTGTATAATGACAATAAAATCATTCAATTTAATTCAATTTCCATGCTGCTTATCCTCACAAGGGTTGCCGGGGGTTGGATTGGTTGCCAGCCAAACGCAATAATAATAAACTATACGGGTAACTGTTATTTATTGTGTTCAATAAAACAAAAATAGTACGACAGTTTAAAACTTTTCTAAGAACTATATCATCCTGATTGCCCAAAATCAATGATCACACGACATTTACTCCTCCTCTATAAACCCACTAAAAAAACATAAAAAGGAACTTCTGGCCATTTTCAACTCCAAAGGTTTGGCAAACTGACAAAATGACACTGAAGTTTATTTAAAAAAAAAATAGAAAAAATATTACACGGTCACTTTTAAGAGGAAAAAAAGCATCCATTAAGCATCCTACCTCCAAACTGAGTATAGGCCTGTTTGATGTCACACAGTGCGGTCACCAACTGCTCGCAGGGGATTGGCTCTTGGTACTGCAATAAATATCTGAAGAGGAAAATGTGCTTAATTAGGGGACGCGTAAAGATTAAGCCATCTTTCCCCCGAATCCTCACCTCTGCGCTATTAGGCGCAGTTCGTTGGTCAGTACGTTAGCATCTGACGTGATCCCTGCGACGCTACACGCCATGTCTCTGCAAAAGAAAATCAGTCAAAGAAGTCAAACGTCTTCTTCGGGTCACGTTCTCATGATGGTGTTGAGTAACGAGCGATTTCGCACGCACTCATTTAGCTTGTAGATCTTCTCGGAGAAAAAGACCTCGTCCAACAATTTGTGAATGTTGCGTCTTTCTGCCGCTAACAGCACTCCATCTTTTGCCAGAATCCCGAGACACGTTCCGGCGTGGCCGATGGCTTCCATGGCGTATTCCACTTGATACAAGCGGCCTACAGATTGCAAAGATAGTCGTCTTTTCACAGAGTAGCCAGAAAATTCCAACCGCAGAGGCAATCAATTATTGCACGGAGAAACAAGACTAAAACAAGATTGTTTTATGTCTAAATGAGGTTTTTAACAATTATTTGGGACCAGAATCCAAAAATGACCTCAGTTTTTGTTTATCAAATTGTTTTTAGCTATAGGATCCCTGTTGTCTTAGAAAACAAACAAAAACACTGCACATATCTCTTTGTAGTACACTAATTTAACTCAGCCAATCTGCCCATATGAAATTGCATGTCTATCGTTGTCTATACAATGCAATGACTTAAATTCTACATACTACATAGCTGTGTGCATGTAGTAACAACATAGAAAATCAGTATACTTTAGAAAAAAAACCTGAGTCAATATACAAAAATTGAGATCTTATTTGAATTCCACACCCCCAAATCACCTTAACAGGGGCCAGAATCTAATTTTTGTTGTTGTTGTTTTGTATTAAATGATTTCTGTGTTATTGGTCTTATATAAAAGGACATGTCTTGCCTTCAGGAGAAAAGATGGTTGTCCGGGAATCATATCTGCGAGACTTAAAAAGCAAACAGAAAAAGAAATTAGTGCACTGACCAAAAAAATGCTTGATGAATACATAAAAAAGTAACCTACCATTTTTTCGTGAACGAGGACCTTCCCTGCAAACAACAGACGAACGATGAGAGTGAAAACATTAGTAACAGTTTAACTTGTTTGCCTAAACAGCTGCCGCTCTAATAGTGTTTGCGCCGTTTTAATATTGTCATATTTAACGAATGTAAACGGCCAACACGTCACATTTTAAATGAGAATTGCTCTGTGTAGGCATGACAGCTAGCTACCTCAACAGAATGAATCTGCATTATCCAAGCTAAGCTAACTAGCATGCGGCTTAAATTAAAGAAAGCGCAAGCAAAAATTAACTTGTTTAGACTTTTAACACAGATTTAAAAGCAACGTTAGCTTGTCCAGTAGCATCAGATATTCATAATACCTTGGTTGAAAAGGCGTGAACTGTTCTATTATCCAAGGAAGAGAAGTTTAGTATGCACTTTGTTTTTTGCTTCCTCGCGTCGCGACCGGTGCGAAATGCAGCTACCGCTAAACAATGGCGTCAACAGCGCCATCTGTGTTGAGGAGGGCAACACACATTCAAAAATATTTTAGCATATGCACTTGATTTATTGTATCTCCGACGTTCAGAATATTGACTGAAATTTTAGCATTTTTGTACCTATTTTAAAGTACACACTTTGTTCACTATAATATTATGTTTATCGTTAAAGACACGCATTTATATTCGTGGAATGTGTTCGTGACAAATTGTGAATTGCGAAGTATTTTCTTTCTAATTATTTTTGGGGGATAAGTTTTGTGTTTCTGAAAAAAAGTTACATACGTACGTCGAAGAAGGTGGCGTATTTGTTAGTTTTAAAACCAATAACGATTGTTACCCTCTAGATGGCGCTACCCAACATTTACGGCCCACCGGAAGACGAAAAATCGCCACTTCTGATTGGTTGTTGGGCCCCCGTGAAGCTGCAAGTTGACGCGAGATCGGTCAACAGACAACACCGGAAATATTTCTTTCTCAATTTACGCTTTTCATTTACGGGACTCATCATCACATCTATGTTTTTACGCTTACTTGCTGAATCAAATCACCAAGTCATGGATTTGACGTGCAAATGGGTGAGTGTGTTAAACGGGATTTGAGACGCATCTCTGCTGATTCATTAGCTCTGCTATGCAGTACAGTAATTTAATGTAACACTTCTCGCTTGTCAGGCGTTGTCTAGTCCTCCAAAAGCTACTAGCTGAACACCTGTTACACTCTTCTGCTTTAATTTTGTTATTTCTTCAATAACAGTGGGCGATCTGTAATGTAACAGCACTTTTGAACTTTGTCTCAGCTTTATACAAAGATTTTGCTGCATCAACTAACCCATTCACTTCTAGTGGTGCTGACAGACGTCCAGTCCATTTTGACTGGCAGCGATCATTCCTAATATTTGAAGTATGCGTGTAAATAATCATTTTTCTCGTTTGTCCTTGTTAGGGGCGTGAGTGAGCTGCAGCCTATCCCATCTGAACCCTGGTTTGGTCATCAGGTAGTCGCAGGTACTGATCCATCCTAATTAACCTGCAAAAACTGAAATAATTTTATATTTAATATGCCCACGTCCTTTAGCCCAAACTGGTTTTATTTGTAACCACAACACACCAAAAATAGAGCTTTGCTACACTCAGATTAATTGGCTTTTCATTTATACTATTGGTTTGGTACAGAAAAAATATATATAATTTAGGAATTGAATTTTGTATTTCCTTGAGTTGTCTCTGTTTGATATTAAAATGGGTTAGATAAACGGAAACCTTGGTGGGGGATAGTTATTCAAAAACATAAATCAAGAGAATATCAAATACTTTTTTCACAGCAATTTATGTATTTGTTGAGTGAAGAGTATGGTCAAGGAGCAAATTAAATTTAGCTGGTGTTGCCATTGTAATAATATTGATGAAAATGTTGAAAGACAAAAGACAAGGTTACTTTACCTTCTTTTTAAATCTCTCCAGTTCAGGAATCATTGGTAAACACAAAATTATGAAACATCCCATAAAGTCTCATAAATGTGATTCCTCTCAAAGTACTCTCATAGCAACCAATGCAATGCATTTTACAGTAGGGATGTCCCAATGCTGATTTTTTTATTTTATTTTTTTAAATGTTTTGCCGATACCAATCCGGTTGCTCGTATTCTTAG
Source organism: Stigmatopora argus (assembly GCF_051989625.1). Lineage (NCBI taxonomy): Eukaryota > Metazoa > Chordata > Actinopteri > Syngnathiformes > Syngnathidae > Stigmatopora > Stigmatopora argus. The sequence continues at coordinate 17,193,257 of NC_135388.1, read as the reverse complement.
ACCAGTAAAAATAATACAAAAAATATTGTAACCAGTAAATGACAAATCATATTTTGCCTATTAAGGTGAGCCCAGATGTCAACTCCTCACAAAATCCTCTGTTTATAAATATTATATGCTTACTGTGTTCATATGATTTGTTTCTGAAGAGAAACATCTTTTCCTGGTGGTTTGATTTACAGCAACCAAAAATCGCCATGGTACTGAAAACACGACTAGTGGATCAGATCTGAATGTTTGACAAAATCAGATCTTGTCCGACACTCCTAGAAAATATTTTTTCAGTGTACAAAATTCAATCAACAAAATACTTTTTACTTTCCATGTGACAGAATGGCAAAATCTGCTGCGACAGTCGTATTCTCCTTTTTATTAATGAAAAATCTCATTTCAATTTCCAGACATGAGTCATTCCAACGAAGACGCCCCTTCGGCCGGGACCACGCAGCAGAAGAGAAACATTCAGATCATCGAGTGGGAGGACTTGGACAAAAAAAAGTTCTATTCTTTTGGGGTGTTCATCACCTTGAGCATCAGGGCCACAGTTTACCCGGCCACGCTCATTCGGACTCGGCTGCAGGTGCAGCGTGGAAAATCGCTTTACAGCGGCACTTTCGACGCCTTTGTCAAGATCCTGCGAGCGGAAGGCGTCCGGGGTCTCTACCGCGGCTTCTTGGTTAACACCTTCACCCTCATCTCCGGCCAGGCGTACATCACCACCTACGAGCTGGTGAGGAAGTACGTCTCCAAGTACTGCGACGACAACACGGTCAAGTCGGTGGTGGCGGGCGGCGTGGCGTCCACGGTGGCTCAGAGCATCACTGTCCCCATAGATGTAGTGTCGCAGCAACTCATGATGCAGGGCCAAGGGGAGCACCTCAGCCGCTTTCGCCCCAACATCCGCTGGGACGCCGCCGGCAAGCCAAAACGGGTGTTCGGCCAAACCAGGAGCATCGTGGCCCAAATATTTGCCGCCGACGGTTTACCAGGTTTCTACAGGGGTGCCCTCGCTTCTTTACTCACTTACATCCCCAACAGCGCCGTCTGGTGGCCTTTTTATCATTTCTACGCAGGTAAGCTCAACGTCGCTTATCAGTCTTATCTGGGCTTTTGTGTTGGGTTGACGGTCTTCCCGCGTGTCCTATAGAGCAGCTGTCAAATCTGGCCCCCTCTGATTGCCCTCACCTGGTGTTACAAGCCATGGCCGGACCACTGGCTGCGGCCACCGCCTCCACCGTCACCAACCCCATGGATGTCATCAGAGCTAGAGTGCAGGTACGTGCTCAGGAAATTAAAACGCAGGGTCTCAAAGTGTAATTTTCACATACCGTATTTACTTGCATATAAGCTGCACCCATAAAATGGTACTCGAACGTTTGGTCGCCCGGACGTTTGGTCGCCGGACGTTTGAAAACATGACAGAGTTTAATGTTGAAACCAGCTTTCAAAATTATATTCACTCGGGCGACCAAACGTCCGGCGACCAAACGTCCGGGCGACCAAACGTCCGGGCGACCAAACGTCCGGGCGACCAAACGTCCGGGCGACCAAACGTCCGGGCGACCAAACGTCCGGGCGACCAAACGTCCGGGCGACCAAACGTCCGGGCGACCAAACGTCCGGGCGACCAAACGTCCGGGCGACCAAACGTCCGGGCGACCAAACGTCCGGGCGACCAAACGTCCGGGCGACCAAACGTCCGGGCGACCAAACGTCCGGGCGACCAAACGTCCGGGCGACCAAACGTCCGGGCGACCAAACGTCCGGGCGACCAAACGTCCGGGCGACCAAACGTCCGGGCGACCAAACGTCCGGGCGACCAAACGTCCGGGCGACCAAACGTCCGGGCGACCAAACGTCCGGTCACGCATAAAATTGCCTTAAAATCGTTGAATTTTACAATTTCTCGCGTATAAGCCGCCCCCTGATTTATAATTTTCACCTCCATATTCATGGTTTTAATAGGGAGTACAAATGCGTTACTTAAAAGGGAAAATCATCGCATGTAGTATTTCTGAGACACTCTATGAATATAAGTACATTATTAGCGTCAATATCATAAGGAATTCATTAATCACTTCGGGAACGGATATGTGGTCGGGAACCAAGGTACCGCCGTATTTCCAGCCAAAAGAAAAACTGCGATCAGTTCATGTTCCCGTGGTTCAATCCACAGACACTAAAATTAGCACATCCGCGTAATCCAGTCATTACTGTAAGTGCCTGCAAAAAGGCCGAGACTAGTGGTGAGGCAGTTCACTTCCGTGTGATGGAAAAAAATTGAAGGTCGTCTGCAAAACACATTTGTGTGTATTCAGGTTGAAGGCCGCAGTTCAATCACAGAGACCTTCAGGCAGTTGATCAAGGAGGAGGGCCTTTGGGGAATGACCAAAGGACTGTCGGCTCGCATCATTTCATCCACTCCCACTGCCATCGTCATGGTGGTCGGCTACGAGAGCCTGAAAAAACTGAGTTTGCGGCCAGAGCTGGTGGACTCCAGACATTGGTAGAAAATCCTCGGCACTGATTCACTTTTGCGGATGGACTTATCAAAGCAACTTTTTATTTAGATTTACTAAGATAGTGAAGAGTAAGGAAGATGATTACGACAAAACGTCAAACAGGAATACCTCTTTTTTCTTCTTCTTTTAAACAACAAGATTGCAGTCTGGGGATTTAATCCCTGATTTTTAGCTTGAACTTTATTTGTGATTCGCTTAGATTAGATAACTGTATTCATCCCATATTTGGGAAATTTCACTATCACAGTAGCAAGAGAGTGAGAATACAGACACAGGAGAAAAAAAAAACACAGCGTTCAGCCCAGGGGCCGAAAGCACCCCATCATATTGTGATCGAGTTCACTACTGCACTTATCTCACTTTCGTGTCCAAAGTCGCGTTCATTCTTTCGCCCTCTCCCAGTAAAAATGGCGTCGTAAATGGCAGTTAAAAAGTGACCCCAAAAAGCCCCAAAACAAACAGCAAACCCCCCTGTAATTCCCCCAAAATCAATAGTAAATGATCCAAAATTAACAGGAATAGACCTGTAAGTACCTAAATTTACAATGAAGTGACACAAAATAAACCTATTGGCTGCCATTGACAACAACAGATGTCCAATTCACTTAAACTGGGAGGATTGGCTGTGATTCATTCGCCCCACCCAGTGAAAATGAACTGGACATCTAACACTGTCAGCGGAAACCAGTGAGTTAACTTATACAGCAAACAAATAAACAGAATATTTTTTATCTTGAGCATAATTGTGTATAGTCTCCTACTATACATATATTTTTTAAATGTTCACCTTTGCTGAGTATATCATTATACAAGACCCTAATAGTGAGTGTTTTCTCTGTATCAAAAGACTAATTCTGTGCAATGGAAAAGCTGCATTATTGTTGTTTTAAATGAATAATGCATCATTTATTGATTCATTTATTTTTGGTTGTCTTTGGGTGTTGCTGTTTCTTGAAAAAAGATGAGCCTCTTTCACAACCAGTATTTTAGATTGTGAGATTGCACACAGTTAAAAACAATTTTGTGGGATGGTGGCAATTTGAAAAAAAGTACTGTATGTGGATATTGTTGAGGTGTTTATTCATGGTGCACTGTGTCATTATAAATTGAGGAAGTTCTCAAAAGTTTAGCAGGACATCCTTAAGGAACATTCATTTTAATGAAAAATGAGGGTTATTTAACTTCTAACCAATGAGTTAGCACATTTTTAGAACCTGTGATTTAAAGTGGTATATCCTTTGTATTGATTTTGCTTGTGTAATTGTGTATATATGTTAAATTATACATTTGAACTGAAATCGTTCCATATGATACATATTTTGAGTTTGAAAAAGTGTTTATCTTAAGCTTTGAGACAATTCAGCTAATGAGACTGTCTGTTTTTTGCACACGCACACACACACAAAATGAAAATAAATAACATTAGACATCTAGTGGCATCAATGGCAGTCAGTGAAAGATTAGCATTCGCGTTTATTCCTCCTAATTTAAATGGATTAAAGGCAGGCAGTAGGTTTAGCCGATGTTATGCTGATTTTTGGCTTTGATACAGTATCTTCAAAATAATGCAACTTCCAATAAAGCCTCTAAAATATTTCACTGCATGTGATTTTTTGTTGGTTGTTCTCATTCAAAGCATTGTCATTTGGATTTTTTTTTAAAGCCAGCTCGATAACCAGCACAAATAGGATAATTATAGTTCATATCAATCTGCTAATTTCCCCTACTAATCCTCATTAGGGTCACTTTCTGCCGGTATTTTCTTAGTGTTAAGGACACAAATCCAGTCCTTGTAACTAAAAACAAAATCCAAAAATCAAAGTACCACTTTTTTTCATTGCACAAGACTATGCCCTAAAGTAGTATACTTGAATCAATTTCTTGATAATTTTATTTGTGTACTTGTATGTTTGTATAGGCGCAAAAACATGTAGTATTGTAGTAATAATAGGAGTGATCCTACTTCGCCCTTTTTTGATTATTGGGGGATTACTGTATTGGCCCAATTTATATTTACATATATATATATATAAATATAAATTTCAATAATTTTTTTAAAAATGTGATTACATTTTTTGGGCATTTTTTGACATTAATACTAAAACAGGGTGTCAAATGGCGGGTGCAAATGATTGTTTGAAAACGCTGTCCTATATGAATGTATAAAAATATTTCGATAAAAATGATATATATACATACAAATGTATATATACATATGTATGTATGTGTATATATACATATATATATATATATATATATATATATATATATATATATATATATATATACATATATATATATGTATGTGTATATATATGTATATATATGTATATACATACACCTACATACATATGTATTGGATTGGATAACTTTATTCTTATTCTTATTATTATGTATATATATGTGTGTATATATATGTATATGTATGTATGTATATGTATATATATATATATATACATACATACATGTATACATACATACATATGTATATATATGTATATATACACATACATATATACATACATACATATGTATATATACATATATATGGATGGGGGTTATAATTTCTGGAGAAAAATATACTTTAATGACATCTTAAATAGTGTGTGTGTGCGTGTGAGGATGAGTGTGTTTTCTGCGATACAAGGGAGGTGGAGGGGGTTTGACCATGAACCAGATGAGAAGAGAGACAGACGGAGGAAGAAGCAAGAGCAAACAGTCCCACACAACAAGAAGGAAAAATGCCAAATTTCGCAGGCACCTGGAAGATGAAGAGCAGCGAGAATTTCGATGACTTGCTCAAGGCGCTGGGTGAGAAATCATTTTTTTCTTTGGTGGTTTGGTGGGAGCTTTGTCAGTTCCAATCGCAGCTCTCTCTATTCCAATAAGGACCGGAATTAGACATTTCACATTATCATGATATCATGGAAGTGAATACAATTAAATTTCGCAGTAATGAAAAAACCTGCTTGATGGATGTCTTGAGTGTACAGTGGGAAAAACTCTGGCTTTCTGATGGCTGTCCTGCCCAATTGTTGTAGAAGTGAGTCACAGAGATGGTTAAGAATATGACTGCTTGTATGCAGGATTAAAACTATCATTATGGACAGGAGAACCGAACGGGGGTGGGGGGAAATGGTCCAATCTGCATTTTAACATTTTCCCAGAGCCAACGTTATGCTCCTTAACAGCATATTTGAGGAATGCCAAACTCCTATTTGTCATTTATTTTTGTTTTGTTTTGTAAATCTCTTGTGACTTTATATAACTTTGGCTGACAGTCACTGACAGAAAGAAATAGCTATCCAATCCATTTGGACTGCAAGCGATTGTTTGATCTTCAAATATGGAAATACATTTGTTTGTTAATGCTGAGTCTTATAGTTTGAAAATAAGATGTTTGTTTTATGCATTCATTCATTCATTTATTTTTATATACGATATAAAAAAGGACAAAAACAACCATGCACACTCACACTCATCTTTAGGGGCAATTTAGAGTGTCCAATCAGCCTATCATGCTTGTTTTTGGAATGTGGGAGGAAACCGGAGTACCCGGAGGAAACCCACGCAGGCCCGGGAGAACATGCAAACTCCACACAGGTGGACCGACCTGGATTTGAACCCAGGAACCCAGAGCTGTGAGGCCCACACGCTAACCGCTCAAGCTGCTGTGCTGCCCTAAAGTTTAATTTTCTTTCAAAATTGGTCAAGTTGCTGTCATGGTGCGCTGTATTATCAGGTGTGAACGCCATGCTGAGGAAGATCGCTGTGGCGGCGGCTTCCAAGCCTCACGTGGAGATCCGCCAAAACGGCGAACAGTTCTACATCAAGACTTCCACCACGGTCCGCACCACAGAAATCAACTTCCTCATTGGCCAGGAGTTCAACGAAGAGACCGTGGATGGAAGAAAGTGTAAGGTAATTTTAGCCACCTTTAATATCACCAAGGAAGAAAAGCAACTCAGGTTTTTCTGTGGCGAATCCCAATGGCAAATTCCGATTTTTGATTTATATTCTGATGCTGGCAGAACGCAACTCAACTGAGTTCCAACCAGAGTTTTCTGTCGGTATATCTTCAGGACCGAGTTGATTGATGGACAAAATCGGAATCTCAGACATGATGTCTGATACCTTTTTCAGAGTCTGGCCACCTGGGAGACAGAAAACAAAATGTACTGCAAACAGACTCTATTGAGTGGCAACGGGCCAAAAACCTTCTGGACCAGAGAGCTCATTGGGGATGAACTTATACTGGTGAGTGTTTTCTTATTTTTCTTTAAAATGCGAAATATTGTGAAGTGTAATTTTTGATTTCACCTCACATCCATTGGACACGTTCTCTTATTTAAGGGAGTATTTTGAAATGGTAAAAAAAAACCAGAAATGTTTAAGAAAGTTTGATCTTATTTACAAAACAGTGGGCCAAATTATTTATTGTTGTAGTACTTTGTTGCTTATATATATGATAAAGCGGGGTGTTCAAAGCTTTTCTCTAAGGTCTGCTTTCAGAAAAATCAAAGGACGCAAGAGCACACTTTCATATCCTTCCACTTTTATTAGTTTAACAGAGGAGCGGAATCTAGTAAAAATGAAATAAATATGTAAATAAGTACATAAACAATAAATATGCAAATAAATTAAATAAAAAAACTACACAAATGAATAAATAATAAATGAATACATCATTAAATAAATAAATAGATAAATAAATAAACAAATAGATAAATAAATAATAAATGAATACATCATTAAATAAATAAATAAATAAATAAACAAATAGATAAATAAATAATAAATGAATACATCATTAAATAAATAATAAATGAATACAAAATTAAATAAATAAATAGATAAAGAAATAAATAAATAGATAAAGAAATAAGTAGATAAATATATACACAATTAGAAATATAAATAAATACGCAAATAAATAAAAATAAATACATATGCAAATAAATAAATCAAAGATGGCATTTTCAAAATGTATTTATTCCAATTTTTCAGTATTAACTCAATGGCAGCTGTCCCAGTTGAAAGGGATTTGATGTCTACAACTGTCAATGGCAGTGAAGGAGTTAATGACTACAAGCAAGAAATAGATCATAAGAATATTGCAATATGTATTTATATACTATATATATATATATATATATATATATATATATATATATATATATATATATATATATATATATATATATATATATATATATATATATATATATATATATATACACATACACGTATACTGTATTTATATTCACACACCTGCGAAAAGCTGGCAAATGATTCAGGGTGTAGCCTGACTATGGCCCGTTGTTGGCTGGGATAGGCTCCAGCACCCCCCATTGTGGTATTATCCCTACAAGGGTCACCTGGATCGCAAGGCACAATGAAACTTGTTGCTTACATCTTTAATTTGAAATTAAACAAACATATGGAAATAAATGGACATTGTGCTAATGGACAAAGAGCAGAAGAGAGTGATGTTGATAAATAGGCAAAACCAGATGCCAACAAAAACAAAAAACAACATCAGAAAGATGGAACACGGCATGGAGGGGTTAAAGAGCAGGGGGAGTAGATGTGGAAGGTGAAGGCTAGCGTGGGTCCCAAGGGAAAAGGACATTCATCTTAAACTGTTATCGACCTCTGCCAGTTTGAGTGGAATTAAAAGATGGTAAAAGTCATCATTCAAACATCACCATTGGTCAAAAGTGTGACGGCAAGCTGCTCTGTGCTCAGACTGTTGACTGTGACTAAGCAACAATCACACAAATATTTTGGAAGGGGTGTCATTGGGATGGAAGTTTTCGGCAGAACCACAATGTGTTTTGATTCACGACGAGGGCGTGTGTGTCCATGTGGAGTGTTAGGCTGTAAAATGATAGGCACAAGGGGACGGATGTTTGGGGAAAAAAACAAGTTTGTTCCAAGTTGACGATGGGAGTTTGGAGGATATATATTGCAGCCTAATAAGAATAACACTAACTACTTTTAAAAACAGTCAATGATCTTCATCGGAATGATTTTCAAGTGTCAAAATGATGCGGCAAGTGTAGTGAGGAAAGGATGAACATGTTTGAATATGGCCTGCACAAGAACCTAAAGTTCAGCTTACATTATCTTGCACTTCTCATCTTTAACACTAGATGGAGATAGTCATTTTAACAATGCCTTTCCATTATCTCAGGTTTCAAAACTATCGAGGACCAAATTAATAAATGCGCAAGTGTCATTAATAATTAAAATTGGAAGTGGGAATAATCACTAATTTATTAAGATACCATCTTGTTTTATGGAAAAACCTAATAATTTTGCTCTTTAATTTATTTCATGGACACTAACGTCATGTGAAGTGTGCATCGTGTATTTTTTGTTTTTTTTGCAACTAAGTTATTGACGGTAGAGTTGATGCGAATTTAGCACTACTAATTACATGATTTGGTAAAGACGTTAAATCTGTTTCAATTGCAGAAGTTGGCATTGAATGATCATGTTTGACTGCCATTGACGGAGATGAATACTAAGACTACTGTTATTTAGTACTAAAAAACAAAATCCTGTTAAAAATCTTTTTTAACAGTTGGATTCTCTGTTTAACAAACGATTTCAACTCCTTAGATTTCTCTGAAAACGACCCTCAGAGAAAAACATTTGGACACCCCTTATTACATCATCTGCGTCACAATTCTAAAGTGAAATCAGCCTCAAGGGTTGAGTATGCAATGTGTTTTGTTGATTTTTATGGATTCCCCCTAGATGCAACCCATTCCATAAAGAATAGAAACACTACTTCTTCCTGCACTAAGATTCCAGGAACATAAAACAACGGACGTCCGTTTCTGAATGCTAACCTCGGAGGGGAAAAAAAATATCTTAAAATCAAACCGTGACTTTCAGCATACCGTTACACCTCAAGCGATAATATGTATGTACAAGTATGTTTACTGCATAGCGAGCTAAAAAGGGATGATAACTAAAATCGACCATACGCCCTCCTAGTGTTGTGCCAAGTCGTTTCCTCACATAGTAGATTAGGGCTAACCTCAGTGTGACTGAGGATGTGCAGACTTAACGATCACTTTGAGTCAACACTTAAAATGATAAGTTGGAGTGTTGAAAAATATCATGACGGGAAGCTCGTACTTCTTTTATATTTCGGAGCATTTGATTACAATGTTGAGAGTTGAGAGGAAGTACGTAGGCCTCTGTTGGCCACTTTAGGTGGTGAAAAAGTCAAGTGAAAATGTGTGTCTTTGATCATCCTGCTGCCCTCAATTGGCCTCATTGATCGCATGGTGGAGAGATGCAAATGAACCCTAGCGTTACCCCCAGTTAATGCGTCCCTCGACGAATGGCCGGACGCCAGATGGACTCGCGTCGGCTTCATTTGTCACAGACTCTGTCACCCTCTGGCTTGAGATAATGATGTGTGGTGCTGGAGTTGGCAGGAAAGCTTCACCTTTGGGACTCTCGTAAATCTTAGGGAGCTAAGCCTAGATCGCCATTTGTGTATTCCGAAATCAATCAAGGAACGAGATGTGGAAATTGGGAAGTCGAGAAAGGATTTCTTTTTTCATTGTGGGGACTGACTCCAATTTGGCACAAATATTTTTGCCGGGTTAGCTTTGATTTTGCAGTATTATTGCAATTGATCGCATAAGAGTAACTGTGATCGATTGCATAGTCATGCACTTTTGATATTACTTTTTTTTTTCTTTTACTGGGAAAACGCACTTTGTGGAGTAGCACCACCAATTTCGTTATACGCAGCTGTGTATGATGACAATAAAGGCTTTTGATTTGACACAATGCGATAATGAATTGAAACGTAGCAATTAATTGCTTGAAAGCACCTTTATTTAAATTAGCTGCCGTATCAAACTATAAATTCACATGAACTCATTGTGAAGAGGTCATTTGGGGCTGAAATAATTAACTATGATAATTTAGCCGTCATCCATTGTAATTCCTTTTTTTCAGACTTTTGGAGCTGATGATGTGGTGTGCACAAGGATCTACACACGAGCGTAGCCGAAACGGTTTCTTCAAACACCACCTAAGAGTACTCAGCATTTGTCAGCCTTTTCATTCTGTACAATTTTATATCTTCATTCATGGATGATCTGGATTTGTTTCCATGAATGTGTCTCAAACAAGATTAGTGGTTTCTGGTAATGGGTGAATACTAAAGGGATGCAATATGGCTTCCTTTAACCAAGATTTGGCAGTGTTTTATGTGTGGAAACTGGTGAATGGGATGAACACATGGCAACAGGACTAACACAAATCTTATTTCTCTCTATAAAGGAGCGTTTAATAGCAAACACCTGACTAACACGTGAACATCGCGAGACGAGAACAGACACAGTAAAAGAAGAAATGTTTGTATTTGTGTATATACAATCAGCTTCTTGGGATTGTGTGGCATTCCAATCCACAGCACAGTGAATACAAAAATAATCACCAAACTGCAAGATAGTCTCTTTAGCTGGTTCGATAATCACTGTAAAGCCAGGCGTGCCACCAAAGTTGCCAGTCCTTGCTTCGGTATCAAACTTGTATACCTTTACTCGTTTTGTAATCATTTTTGGAAAATGTATAGTAAATGTATTTTCTAACACCTACAGTGGAAACCAGAAATGTAGACACTTCATCAAAAGATTATTTTTCCAACATAAATCACTTTCTTTTGCTGTTCTCAAACCTTAATTGGTTACATCATTGCTAATCGTTGTAAATGGTGGGCTACGAGTTAAACAACAGGGCCAGGGGGGCTTTTGTGTGATTTATCGCAAGCCATAAATATTATTTATTCATAAAAATATCTAAAATACAAACATGATAAATAATTAAAAGCATATATATGTTATAATTGAGACCTAACATCGACTATGTGGATGTCATTAGGCTAGTTCTGGCCCGGCAGATGAGTGGTTGGCCCGTGGGCTTCACAGTTATGGGGTCTTAGGGTTTGCATGTTGCTCCTGAGCTTGCGTGGGTTTTCTCCAGGTACTCGGGTTTTCTCCCACATTTGAAAAAACATGCATGCTAGGCTGGTTGAACACTTTAAATTGACCCTAGGTATGAGTGTGAGTGTGAATGGTTGTCTGTCTCCTCGTGCCCTGCGATTGGCTGCCCACCAATTCAGAGTGTCAGCTGGGATAGGCTCCAGCACCCTTGTGAGGATAACAGTTGAGAAAATGAATGAATGAGTCAATTTGCCCTTTCAAAAGGTTAACAAATACAAAAGGAAATATATTTTAGGTAGTGTCTATTGAGATCTGGTTTCAACTGTACATGTGACAGAAGGAAAATTGGCATCTAAGGCTGAATGTCACTCCTTTTTTTCAGCAATGATGAATAAAAATTCAACTGCTCTCTCATTTTGTCCGATATCCTCCAAATCCAAATGGATCTTAAAAGGAAATGGAAGGGAATATAATGTTTAAAAAACATTATCATTCACACAAGGGTATAGTAAGTATTGCTGACTAGTTTCGTTGACACTGTACATGACTGTCATTCACTGATAGAACTACTAAATAGTATATGTACACATCAGTTAGAGAGGCATTGACCTTAAAGGTGGAGAAAATATACACATTCAAATCTAGGTATCACAGAATAAATCTGTCACAGATTCAGATTTTTTTGGACGAATGTAAATAAAATAATAAGTTGTTGGTGGTTCATTTTAGCCATCACAATTGTACGATTCAAAACGGTTTCAGATGAGCGCAATATTTTGCTTGGCTACAGTCATTCGTTTTAAAACCTCAATTCAGAGCAATTTCAAAGACGGTTTAAATGGTTCAGTCCCTGTAAAATAGTGATCTAATACTTTCCTCAGATCACAAATATTGAGGTCTCTAAATCCAACCCCCCACAAGACGGTATTAATAATAAGAATAAAAAAACTTTACAGTTTGCATTCTTCTGCATCTAAATAATATGGACACTGAACTACACAACAAGGACAGCAGACAATTACAAAACGTGGTTGGCGCGTCCTACTTTATGGACTTATTGTTGACTCCAGTGTGCACAAGTGCACCTTTATCAGCAAGGAAAACATTCACTGCCTAATTTCACAGCTGGCAGCCACACTGTAGTCGTTAGCCACATAAATGAAACTTAGCTTCCATTTTCTTAGGGATGAGCATACCTGTCAACCTCTGCCGATAACTGCCCTTATAAATGATTATGATTCCCCTTACAAACCCCCCAAAAAACCTTACAAACACCGTACGACTCGTACGGTGTTTGTAAGGTTTTTTGGGGGTTTGTAAGGGGAATCATAATCATTTATAAGGACAGTTATCGGCAGAGGTTGACAGGTATGGATGAGTGATGTTAAATGACCCAAAACCCATTTTTAGAGTTAAGAGTCAAAGAAAATAAAACCTCGATAGAGCGACCGGGATTTGTTTTTTTGGTTTGTTTTTAAACAACAGACCGTAAAGCACATGTGTCAAACCGATTCCGCCGAGGGCCGCAGTGGGTCCTGGTCTTTGTTCCAACCGATCCAGTGCCGACATTTTAACCAATCAGGTGTCTTCTAAAATAAGTGGCACCTGACTTTAATTAACTGATTACACTTGCAAAAGGTATCCTCTTGTTGAGTTGGAATGAAAACCTGCACCCACTGCGGCCCTTAGAGGACCGGTTTGACACCCCCTATTCAAATAACCTGTATTGATTGAGTGATGACAGAAGTGGCCTAAAATTGGCAAAAGAATAGGCAGCGTGAGGCATGAACTTTGCTTCGGACAGCCGACAAAATGACTGGCTAAAGTGTTCTGTACTTGACTCGGTACTTGTTAACATTGAGATAGTGCAAGACCTCTGGGTAGCAGGTTGTCGTACAGGGCACCAGGCCTTCTTGTCCGTCTCCCATCAGCCACCTCCGGTTGGCTGCGGCCATGTCGCTTGTCACGTGCTCCTTCGCCCAGGTGTCCACACGAGCCTGAAAGCGTCTGTGCAGGCGTCTGTGAACCCGCTTGTGGGACTGCAAAACACGTTGGGCAAAGGGGATTCACATTAGTTACAAACCTAACTTTAAACTTACAGGCATCTCAAACATTTATTTTGTGTTTGTGTTTTGGTTGGAAAAAAAACACAGTAATACTTCGACATACGAGTGCCCCGACATACGAGCAATTTGAGATATGAGTAAAATTTTGATCAAATATTTATCTTGAGATACGAGACCAATTTTGATATACGAGCATACAGCGGATGCGATAGGCTGCTCATAAGAACATCATAGGCACTTTCTTTCCCGTCGCAACTCCCTCGTGTAATGTCTCTACGAGCACTGGGCGGAGCATTGCATTTTTTTTCTCTGTTTTTTTTTTTACTACTTCTCGTTGGCTAGCGGTTATCCTATTGTGAGGACATTTGTGGGAAGACAAAAGCAAACAACCCTCAATAGGTTGCATCTGAAAGTCAGGGTGGAGGCGGGGCAAATGGAGCTAAACCGGGAGAAGGTATAAAAAAAATTTAAATAAAATTTGAATTAAATTTAGTGTCATGTTAGATTAAACTTATTTTTGTGCGTGTCTGCATCGTAATTCAAGTTCATTTATATTTGTTTATGTTATGTTACGAGCGCGTTGCCGTGCAAAAAGTCCCCCCCTCTCTGTCCGTCTATCTCTCCCCACTGCGAAATCCGTCTAATTTTAGTACTATTAAACACATTTTAGTACTATTAAACCACTAATTATTTGTTACTATGTTAATAAATGGCAAATTATAATAAATAAATAAAAATTCCAATTCAATATCCTGTTTTTGGTGTTTTTTCAGAGGGTTGGAACGAATTAATTTGTTTTTAGTTCATTTCTATGGGAAACGTTCATTTGAGTTACGAGTAAATGGACATACGAGCTAAGTCCTGGAACGCATTAAGCTCGTATGTCGAGGTACCACTGTTTTTGGAATTATGAATCCTGTTTTAAAGTTGTGTTAACCTATGTTAAATCATTGATGGCGGTGGACGTCATTCATTTACTCCCGTTCAAATTGTTTGGATGTCTACTAGTGACAAAGTCATTTAAATTCATAGCAGAAAAAGAGCCACCGTATTAGTAGTACCATCTTGTTTTTATTCTTTTTTTTTCTTCAAATTATTAGTTTTACTTTAGCAGTCTGGTTTTAATATTTTTTGTTAAAGATAAAACTCAAAAGGTTAAAAAATATATTTTGTTCCTCTGAATTTTGTCATGGTAATTATCTATAATATAAAAAGGTATGACTACCACAGATTTAATCAATGTTTGTTTTCCTTATAGATGACCTTTACTTGCACATAATTCAGCTTCAGAACCTACGATCAAGTTCTCTAGTGTTGTTGACGTGTTTTGTATTTTCCTGTGTGAGATATCATCAATATTCAGCCCAAAAACCAATGGAGGTTAGTTTTACTGAAAAGTGATTATAAATGTTTATCTCTATATGCCTCTGCAATAGTGCTCAGTCCAGGGTGTAAACAGCCTACTGTTGAGGGCTTTTCACCAAAAAAGGGTGGGTTTTTTCTGCATGTTACAGACTTTGATAATGATTGTTTTAACGTTGAAAGTACAAAGTATCCGGCACTCACCTGATGCCCACGTGTAAGTGCAGTGTGTCTGTACATGAAGTTCTCTGACTTGCAGACATAGACCATCTTGTAGGAGTTGAGCTTGAACGCGCACTCCATCTTCAATTTGCTCTTGTCACCTTCCGATTCCTTTGATGGTTGATCCGTGGCCATCCTCTCCTGTTGTAGCTGTTCCCATCCTCTCTGGCATTTCCTTATTCTTCTCAAGTTCCTGAAAACCAAAGCAGCGGTGGTCAGGAGAACGACTAAACCTAACAAAAGAAAGGCGCTTCGTCATATGAAAAGTGCATGAAGTTTACAAGTTGGGCTGTACGTATATTTTTTTCAAAAGTATGTCTTTTTTTAATATCAATATTAAACCCATTGAAAAGAGCTGTCTTGTCAACATTGAAAAGATCGACCCTTTCACGAAAAATGTTTATACCCATGCAATTTATCTCACCAAGAAACAGAAATAGATAAGAGGTCAAATAATTCGGGATATAGGGGCATCTATAATGGCAGCAGAGGCAGCAGTCAAAATATTTCTGAAACAGTGAAACTGACTGGAGTACGGTCACACTTATATTCCACACGTGGCAACATAAAAAAGTTTCAGAAAGTTATTTTAGTGTTCATTGGGCCCAATATTGTGCAGGAAAGAAAATAATCACCCCACTTGAATCAAAGTTTGAAATGTGTACTTACCATAAGAGGGTATGGAGCGAGGACTGAGTGCATGAAGCATTTTTTTGCATTCAGGGCTCCACTTAAAAAGACAAGACAGTCTTCCAGGCCAATTTTCAGGTAAAACTGTTAGAAAAAAACACTACACAATTGCTGCCTTGTTGGAAACCAGGCCGAAATATGAGCAGAAAATATTTGGGACGTTCACATATGCTCAACAAAAATGCAGTGTTATGATTATGAGATGAGAACCAACTAAATCAAATTGGAAAATAAATTGAATTGGTGCTGCCACTATTATTTTGACCTCCTCTACTGCTGACCTCTCATAGATTTAATGGGGACGTTGAACAGGGGATAAGATGTAGGTGAGTGAACCAAATGATAAATCATGAGAAAAGTTTTGTGCAATGGGTTGAAAGAAGAAAGGCCAACGCACACACTGATTTTGAATGCCTTTTGAAATGTATATGGTAATGGACAGCCATTTCAAAAGATAAAACACTGATATAAGTGCCACACTTTCAAAAAGACGTCTTGACATGGGGAACATAGACAAAGCAGACACAGACAGGCGTTCATGTACGACTCTCAAGTGTCAGGAAAGAAATAGACCGACATTTGAGCATACAATTTAGATGATCATTTTTATTGACAACCCCTATTCCTCTTTACAAGTAATGCAGAAAATGTGCTTAATCAGAGTTCTAAAAAAAACTTGAGCACAAATCTCTCAAACGGTGGTAAAACCTCACCCACAACAACAACAACAGGGAGTGCATGATCCGGGTCCTTACAAACAGAATACTGAATTGAAACAACGGGGCTAGTGAAAATTTACATTTGTAAACAGAGATTAAGTCACGTACAAGACAAGGGCATGAGGAAATCTTTTCACAAAGTCCTGATATAAGAACTTTTGTAACACGGGTCCCCCCCCCCAAAAAAAATAGTAAAGAGAAAATGAAATAACATGACATTTCGAATGACCCATTTTATTTTTGATTGACCCTACGTTTGGTGTGTGTTTACTACTACACATGATGCCATAGGTTGAAAATCATCATTTGAATTCAACACAAGATGAATAATCAAACCACATGTCTGCCAAAGTGGGAATTGCAAACCATGATCAAGTCAACCCCTTTTAAAAAATCTTTTATCATATAAATAAAAATCCATTTAAAAAGGAACTGAAAGAATGAATAAATAAATTCCCTTTTCTTAAAAGAATGACCACGTAAAGTGCAATCTTCCGAACGAAGCAAAGGTCTGAAACGCAACAGGATGTTATTGTAACAGTGGCGTCACTGTGGCGAACTTTACACTCTGTCTGACTGCATTGTCTGTCCATTACCATGCACCAAAACCATAAGACAGCCTTGTTTTTCAACGTGCAACTGCTCTTGTTTGGCACGTCAACAGCTGAGGGTCAGGACGGAAGTTGAAAGAGAGCAGACAAGAAGGAGAGATGGCTGTGGCCTCACCTGGGCAGGAACACCGGTTTCTGGGCCAAATGCTCACGCAGCTCTGTAGAAGTCGAATCGGAGTTCAGGTATCTCCCCAGATAGTCCGGCCACCGCTGTTGAGCACAGGTTAAGAGCATTGAAATTACAGCTAGTTTCAAATTCATGTTAACCTTAAGCACATTAACTCATTGGCTGCGATTCATCTGGATGAGGAAGGTCGCGCTCTCTGTTCAAATGGCTTGGACGTCGATTGGTGACAAACTCATTTAAATCAAACCATTAACATTAAAACATTTTTTAATGTGCTCTGATATTTAATATTTGGCATAGACACAGTAACAGAGCTTCAAGTTCATGCTAATGTTAGGTAGGGTATTTCTTAGTAGCAGAATCTATAGCTAACCAGCAACTAGTTATCTACTTAAACTGTTACTGATGTCCATGAGGACAAACACACATATGTAAATAAGTCTTAATCTGACCATATGCGTAACCAAAAACAACCATTTGAGGTACAGTAAGACATTTATTCAGGGGTAGCTACTTTATGAACAGTAAAAAGAGATTAGAACAAATTTACTTTTTACTCTAACTTTGTCTTCTACCATGCTAAAATGTGATGTAATAAGGTTGCAAGCATATTGGGGAACAAAAAATAAAAAGTAAATACAATACATACAAGAAAATATTTACTCAGAAACCGCATGCTTCAGTCTTCTGGATGGCTTAATTAAAATTGAAGGGTAGGCCACCAATTCTGGATTGACCCATTAACTTGAAAATACAGTCTGCCAATGGTAGTGCCCCGATTTTTTTGAGCACCCACCTCAGCAGGTTCGTCAGAGTTGTCCTCTTCTGTGTCCAGCAACTCCATGGCGACGCAAATTGAGTCCTGGTTCTTCATGAACATCAACTGAACAAAAGAGAAAAAAGATAAGAGCTGTGTGAACTTCAAAGGAGTACACCATTTTTTTAAAAAAAATTAAATAGTACCTTGAAGCAGTTCTCATCTGACATGAGCTGCTCTGATTTGCGCTGGTAGGTACCCTCTGCTGTGGCACGAGAGGCCTGTGTGGGCAAAGAACCGCCCGTGGCTTTATTGGCAATTTCATTAAGGTACAAGTCCATGACGCGCGCTGAGGAATCATCAGTGACGAGGTGTTGCAGCTGTTGAAGACAAAATCTGTTACTAGTTTGGCAGTAGGTAGATTGGACGTCTCTCACCGTCGAGGAGTCCACAGTCGAGCAAAACGGCGACACTGACCTGCCGCACAATGCTCTGGATGAGCTTGTCCATGGTGAAGGCAATGTAGGCATGGATAGTAAACATTTCCCTCAAGGAATCCTCATATTGAGTTGGGTCCATGTTACCATCCAAAAGGTTGCGCACCATTTCCAGAAAGACGGAATAATAGTCCTCTACCTCAACATCCACTGCAATGAGACCAAGTTAAGTAAATGGTGGAGATTTAGCTTTCATTTTGAACACATTTGTGTGTGAAATCCAACTTACTGGGTTCTCTCATTTTTAGTTGGAAGGCTGGATTCTCATTCTTTTCTTTTTGGAGACCAAACATTTCTTTTTCCCATTCTTTCTCACGGGCCTCCTCCTCAATTTGCTTTTCGGCCAGCCCATAGATTCGCAGTAAACGAGAGCAGAGGATTTGATGAAGACGCATGAAGATGTACCAGTAGTTGTTGACGAAGAACAAATTATATGCCTCGTCCGTGGCACGCAACCTCTGAGCTGCCATGTTGCTGAAGAGGAGCTTGGACTTTGAGGGGCTGCTGCCCGGTAGGCCATTGTGTTTTTTGTCTCCGTCTTGATCGGCCTCCATATCCTCAGTTTCCTCCTCATCTTCCACATCGGACAGCTCACCACGTCGTGCGAAAAGGAGATCTGGGATGAAGTGGTGTATGATTTGTTTGATCTTGTACTTGTCATCTGACTGGATGCCCACTTGTCTCCTGACGTGGTGAATAATGAGGGCTGCGGCATCTTCTAGGATCTGACTATCTTCATAGGTCAGGTTCATGTGTGGTCCAGAAGGAAGGGGGGCAGTGGGTTCCTCTGAGGCCCGCTCCTGCCGCTGAAGGCAACAGCCGCAAGTTAACTGAGAAGTACATGGACCACTTGCAGCGTAAAAGCTAATTGTGCACCAATCAATCAAGGATCATTTAATAAATTTGGGAGGGATCAGTAAGCTGTGATGAGATGGGGTAATAATGTACACATAGGTGCACCTGCTGGGTATTTTTTTCATACGGTCACAACATAATGTTAAAGAAATGTCTGCCAGTCTTTGCTAGGCTAATGTCTGGAGGAGTGAAATTTGTATTGACATTCTGTACAGTCACCATGTATTAATTGTTTTGCTGACCCAGGATGGCTTTATTACTCTGAGTAAATTCAGTTAGAGCACCTGTTTTGTGAATGCACATATTTGGTTCACATTCAAACAGTTCCAGAATCAAAAGGTATTAACTTGTGAAAGAACGCCATTAAAAGCTTGAAACAAGAGACATGATATAATTTGTTGTTTCTCTATTTACCAATACAAATGTATGTATTTCTTTAAAACTTGGTTTATTTGTGTTCCTTTTTGCTGCACTTTAATTTTTGGAAAACTATCAGAATTTAGTAGTTTGGACAGAAGTGTTATGAACATTTAAATTATTTGGGTATTTTTCCCTAAAGAAATACTGTGCAGTCTTGATTCACGGGTAAATGTGCGGTAACCTCAGTCTCAGTCTGCAGAAGTACCCAAAAAAGTCCTTGTGGACTTCCTGTGTGTGGCTCCAATTTCTTACCTAGGTCTACAATGTCTCGTGTGTCTTGTGCCTGTTTTGCTACTGCAACCAAGAAATTTCCTGAATATGGGATGAAATAAAGTTCTAACCTAACCTAATGTTCAGGGTTTGAATGTCAAAGGTTGATGTTGTTTATGGGTGTGGGTGGTGGTGGAAGACATCAGCCAAAAATTTGTGATTGGTGCACTCCTAGTGTTAACATTTCCATGTTCCAGGCCAAACACTCACCTCATCATACAGCATCTCGATTTCAGAGAGCAGGGTCTTTGAGCGAAACGCTTTGGTGTCATTCTGTTTGAAATTAATGCCCTGGTGATCAAGTGACTTAAGATAATACTTTTCATTCTGCTCCCGCCAAATTTTGTTGAAGCCTCTCTGCGCTTCTCTCCATTCTTCTTCTTTGATTTTTAATCTGCACCAGAAAAAAAAATCCTCTTTAGAAACTTGTGGAAGCTGCCAGCCGCTAAAAAACTAGACCAGTAGGACGTTTGAAATAATTGTTTCAACATGATGGCATCACGTAAAATATGATCATGGAATTTTATGTGTGTGGCAGCAATATGCAATTGTACAAACTAATTAAATTATATGTAAATAATTTGAAAAATAAATTGTATGACTAGCCTTTTTAGCACTATAGGGATGCAGACTGTTGGGTTCTTCTTAAGACCTTCCATAATGTCCAGAGCTCGGTCCCCATATATCCTCTGAATAGCTTTGCGATGAATGACCTCTGAGGACCCGCCCAATGTGCTGTCCAACTTGAAGCGCAGCTGTTCCTCCGCAGACATCCGCGAGAGCCTTTGTTGGACTGATTCAAGAGCTCGAATTGTAGCCAGGTTGGTCTCCAACACGACGTCAAGCTTAGGGGAATTCAATAACAAGACATCAAATTGAAGAATTGGTCGAAAACCGGTGGCAATAAGGCTGTTAATTCAAAGCTAGGAAGAGCCCTGAAATATGTCAAACTATAATATAATGTAATATATAATGAGATGAGAATATTAGTTTTTCAAATGGTGAACATTTAAAGCCATAGATATTGATCATGCTGGCACATTCTGTGTGAACTCAAAGTTGAGAAATGTGCATATACAATGTAAAATAAAATACATAATTATTTTGTGCAGCCCAGATTATATTTTACACAACCCCGTCTTGTTTTTTGAAGAAAAATCACTTCATGTGTACAGTACCTTGGATAAAGACTTCCTTTGTAGAGTAGGAAAATTGATCACGCTTACCTCAAAACGCTCGTCCTCACATCTGTAAATATGCTCTTCATATTGAGTCTTCTTGGAGCTTACAAAAGTTGAATCCTCTGACCAGGATGGAAACGACACCCACGTGTCATTCAGAACCTGAAACCAGGCATCAATTATCTTTAATCTTTCCTCTAAAAAAGATGGATATTCTAAAACAGATTAGGGAAACAGAAAGAACTTGTAATTAACCTCTCTACAGAGCGATGTCCTTCCTGTACATTTAGGCTGCTGGTAGCTCTTGGGCAGAGCTCTGTAGCTCGAGCCAAGCCTCTTGCAGGACGCGTAGTCAATCTCCATGGCGATGCCCTCTGTTGCTCGTTCCTTGGGTAAACTCTCCACATGGCTCGACTCTTGGTAGCCCAGAAAGTTTTTAAACCACGTAAAGAGTTCTGGGAATTTTCTAGAAA
The DNA here is from genome assembly GCF_051989625.1 of Stigmatopora argus. Lineage (NCBI taxonomy): Eukaryota > Metazoa > Chordata > Actinopteri > Syngnathiformes > Syngnathidae > Stigmatopora > Stigmatopora argus. The sequence continues at coordinate 17,171,507 of NC_135388.1, read as the reverse complement.
TGTAAACAATTTGTGCAATACTTTAGTAACAGAAATAATACAACTCCAAATATTCTTTCTCGAGTTAACATTAAACTTGCACACTGAGTTGACTGACCAATGCAAACATAATGTACTCACCCAAGAAAAGGGATGACTAATTGAACCAATTCAGCACGTGAAATAACTTCCTGGTTGAAGATGTATAAACAACGAAGGAAGCTTTCATAGGCCTCAGAGCTCCTAAGGGCTTTCTTGACCTGTTTCAGCCACGAAAGTTTACTCGCAGAATTATCACTTGAGCAGACAACCATATAGATATCTTTTAACAAACTCACCTTCTCAAAGAACATAGTTTCGGTGCTGTTGCTGTGTTTTCCAACATCATTAAAACCATGATCCTTCCCAACTAGTTTGGGTTTCTTCTGGAAAACAAAGGAACAAAATATGTTATTGCTTTGAGTTTCTTTGACGATGATAGAAGACCAATCATGCGCTTCTTTACATCTTTCTGCTATGAATTTTAAAAGGATTGTCACTAACAGACATCGCTTTCGCTGCCGTCACTCCCATTTAAAATGGATTGGACGCCCATCGTCGTGAGTTGATGTTGTTTTTCTGAAAATCCCTTTAAACCAGAGGTAACATGAAGATGACCTTACCTTGAGAAGGGGCGAAACTCCCACACTTCCAGGTCTTTTCACAGTTAGTCCATTGGGGCTCAATTTCTGTTTATTGTTCATTAAGGGTCTTTTTACTGTTCCGCCATGATCATTACGCACAGACTCTGCCCTGTCAGGTGCAGTTTTTCCAAGCAGCTGAACACAGGAAGGAACATTATGAATGTGTGCTTATTTTTAAATGTTATTCTATTTTACTGTTACTTTGATATTGACTTTTATCTGTGCTTTGTTTAACTGATTTCGTTTTTATCTTTTGGTGTTTCCGGATGTAAATTGTTCTTGGGGGTCTTGAAAGGCGCTTTCAAATAAAATGTATTTCTATTAGTAAAAAACTGACTACAATGATGAAGAAGAGCCAAGTTTCAATATTTCATTTTGAATACATATAACAGATGTTTGACATTGGCCTCTGAGAGAAACTGACACTCTGTGAAGCTTGTTTCATGTTCCCCATGGACTTAAATGGTGGTAATTTGTCTTTCAGCTGTTCGTTATTTGTGCCATTGAGTTTCCAGGCTCCTTATTTCTATGTGTCTCAACTTTTTTGGAGATATGTAAACGACACTATGAAATTTCAAATGAACTTATTTTCCCCCTTAAATTATATATTATCCCAGTTTAAACTATTGCCATGTCTATGGTCTATTTGGAATGAAATGTTGAAATTTTGGCACTTGGACATCAAATTGTGCCAAAGCGTGCCAACTTTTATAGAATACGGATTGTAGAAAAATATAAAAACGAACTATAAAAGAGACTGTGGATTGCTAATATTGAGACGCTAAACTGCTTACCATTGAGCTGTTTGCATCAGGCAAGAACTGTCCAAATTCTGACAGCAGGTCTTCCTGGTTCTTGAAGAGTCGTGCCACTTGAGTGTAGACTTCCTGCTCAGTCAGAGCCGGAGTGTAATTGCCTCCGGCCTCTTTGGCGTTCCGCTGCTCTTTCTGCGGGAAACGCATAGATTAATCATCTTAACAAGATCTTAGAAATGATCCCTACAAAAGTTCTAAAGTGCCATTTGACCTGGTATGTATGCAGGATTTCCAGGAAGGCTTTGTAGATGTCCGGCTGACCCTGAAAGCGATTCTTGATCTTGTTCACGTAGTTGATTGCGTGGTTGAATTCCACTGGCTGATTGTTCTGAGGCGGCCCACCAGTTGGTGTGCTGCTCACTGGTGTGTGGGACTGAACTGAAGGTGAGCGTGGTGAGGCGTAAGATGGTATGGATGGATTTGGCTGGCTGGTGGGTGTGTGAGCTGGAGACTGCATGGCCTTTGGGATGAACACAAATGTTGAAAAGAAAATTGCATATTTGGTATTAGCAAAAGACTAAAAAGGTCGGTCCCTAATGACTGAAACAGGAATGCCGTCATTTTATACCTTGCTGATTTTATTTGCTGCAGGCTGGGTGGGGACAGGTGGAGTGACCGCAGCAGAATGTGTGTTGGCCTGTGACACACTCTGGTGCTGATGCTGGTTTACAGGTTGACTGGATGCTCCACTTACCGGGAGGTTTTGAACAGATATACCATGAGGCGTTATATAATGAATCTGGCCCGGAGTAGTCACATTGACCAGGTCGTTCGTTTGAACCTCGATTTTATACCCTGGCGGCAAGAAAGTATTGAAGCCCATAATGAGGTCTGGGTGGCCCTTAAAGAGTTGGGACACACGACTGATAACACCAGGAGTATCAATGCTGTAACAGGGAGGGTGGGGAAAAAAAGTGTTTCTTTAATTCCCAGAACACATATTTTCATTAATCTGCATGTAAAAATTGTCATAATGATTTAATGAAGCTCACCTCTGTGACTTGAACTCTTTCATAATATCCAGGAAATCATTATACACTTGAGGTTGATTTCCAAATTGAAGCTTAACTTGATCAAGATATGACAAAGCATCTTCCACCTAATTCAAAAAATGACAAAAAAAGCGTGCTCAAATTCAATATTATGATATTTTAAGCCAAATGTCAATATGACTTGATATTTTTATATTAAACTATATATATTAAGCCAGTGACTATTACAGGGAATTTAATAAAAAAAACAGCCTCATGAAAACCTGGTGTCCACATACAAGGACATCACATTTTGAGCAACAATGTGCCAATATACCCATCGATGCTCGGCACTCATTTTTTTTGTGTTTAAAAAAAAGAAGTAAAAAATAAATAAAATAAAACTAATATATATATTTGGTTAGCGCGTCGGCCTCACAGTGGGGGACGTGGGTTAAAATCCAGCTCGGTCCACCTGTGTGGAGTTTGACTGTTCACCCTGGGCCTGCGTGGGTTTTCTCCGGGTACTCCGGTTTTCTCCCACATTTGAAAAAACATGCATGCTAGGCTGGTTGAACACTTCAAGTTGCTACTAGGTATGAGTGTGAGCGTGAATGGTTGTTTGTCTCCTTGTGCCCTGCGATTGGCTGTCCACCAATTCAGGGTGTCCCCCGCCTCTGGGCTGGGATGGGCTCCAGCACCCCCCACGACCCTTCAGAAAATGAGATGAGAAAAATGAGATACTTTTTTTAATAGCAAAAAAAATGTAAAACTAAGAGAACAGTTTCTTCTTTTATTGCTCTCTATAGAGGACGTCCAATCCGTTTAAACTGGGATGACTGTGAATGACCATGTTTCATTGCAAGTGTAGACATTGGCAAAAATGTACACTTGGACAATAATTTTTCCACATTTTTTAATCTAACAGAACCAAAATATACTCCTCCAGTTAGATGTATTCATACCTTCAGTCGCTGAAACTGCTGCTGTCCTTGTGTGGAACCCATAGGTGCAGCCGGATGCACGTGACCTTGGACCACTGCAGGGGCTGAGGTTTGGACTGCTGCTATGTTGTGTGCAAGGGAGCCAACATGTTGAGCAGAACTGTTAAGTCCACTTGTGCTCTGAGGCATTGTCGGCACCTGTTGAGAAAGAAAGTTTTGGAAAAATCATGATGGAGCTTTTGTCTGAGCAGCATTTCAGTGTGCAAGAACGGCATCCTAAGACAGGCAGTTGCAGTCACTGGACAAAAGTTCCTGTTTAAATCTGTCTTGGCCTCACATATTTGCCAATTCCTCAATAGGTTTATACAGAAACCGGTAATAATGGCACTTAGATCAAACGAAGAGGGCAGTAGTCAAAGACATGAGGGGAATATGGTTTAAATGATGGGTTGCTGTGGAACCCTACCTGGTAACCCTGGGGAAGAGAATACTGAATGCCTGAAGACGGCTGCATATTGTCTGCGGCTGCCTCTATCACAGTAGCAAGAGCCCTGTGCTGGAAGCTTTCTGCAATGCCCTGGACTGTTGTGCGATGAGGTTGTTGTTGCTGGGGCACGAGTATCGGTTCCTGGTCCTCCACATGCCTCTTCATTGTTTAAACATACTAAAATGGGCTGCGGGAAAACAAGAGAGGTAAAGGGATCAGTTGAATTATTTCAATACATTTCTCACTATATATATTTTACCTTCATTTCAACATTCCAGTAACTGATTGTATTTTTATATTATTTTCTTGACGTGAATATTTTTAGAACAACACAGAATTGAGGGATATGAATAAAAACAGGGCCACCTTGTGGTGTAGAGGTTCACTCGCCTGACTGACGCCGGTGCGGGCTCGATTCCCACCGGCTGCGGTATGATTGTGAGTGTGGATGATTGTTTGTTTCTTAGTGTGCCCTATGGCTGAGTGGCGACCAGTCTTGAGTGTAGGCTGACTTATGCCCAAAGTCAGCTGGGTTAGGATCCAGCAATCCCTGCAACCCTTTCGAGGATGGAAGATGAATGAATAACCGAATAAAAACTGGGATACACAATTTGATACATATGGGTGTGAGTGTGCATTGTTGTCCGTCTCCTTGTGCCCTGCGATCGGCTGGCTACCGATTCAGGGTGTCCCCCGCCTCTGGCCCGAAGTCGGCAGGGATAGGCTTCAACACCCCCCGCAACCCTAATGAGGATGAAGCAGTTCAGAAAATGAGATGAGAATCTGATTGCCCAAAATTTGCAATATTTGACTCCTTCCCTGCCGCTGCCAATGACAGACGTCCAAGTCATTCCAACTGGAAAGGCTGATGGCGTCAATAGCAGTGCCCTAGCAAAGGAATAGCATAATACGCGTTTGAAAATGTGTCATTTGCTGACACTCCCTGGGCCGCCAGACGTCACGGGCTTGCTCGGTTGGGGAGAGGACGAAAGAGAGAGCGAGTACAGCCCTGCCCGTTCGTCTCGCTGCTCTGCACCAAATTGGGAACAACACGCAAGCGGTGTTGAGAAGCACGGATCGTGTCAGCTCCCGATCCATTCGCTCGATCCGGCGCCTTAAGGTCAAACGAATGCGGCGTTCAGTCAAATGACGACGAGGCTGGCCGTCGAACGATACAAAAAAGCTCCGATTTGCCGCTGCGCGTCTCCGGTTAGCTCGCAGTCGCTGGTGCCTGTCTGAGCGGAGGCCGCTCCCGTTCCCCTCCCCCCGGTTTCCCTCTCCCCCTTCCTCCCAGCGAAACGCCGCCTCGAACTCAGTGGTGTCGTCGAGCTGACCGCTTTCGCTGTCGTGTGATGGCTGACGTTGGCAGTCGCCCGAATTCAAGCGATGCTGGCGTGCAAACGAGATTTACACTCGGCGTGTCTTAAGAGCAAGGTATCGCCTCCGTAAATTGGAAACTAAAAAACACACACACTAACCCAATGTGCTGGCTAACTAGCGTCGATTTACCCTTGCGAGACTTCGATTTGGACGCTTCATCGCGATGGAGTTTTCAAATAGCTAAACAACACTGCGGATCGCAATCAAAGTGAAAACCAGTGGACTAATCATAGGACTGGGAAGCCAATTGACCAGTTCGCAAAGAACACCGACGCTAGCAAAGCGTCCACGTAACGACGAGTCGACGTTCAGTTCACTCCGGAATTCGACAGCTCCACAATGTTGTCTTGTGAAAAGCTTCGCTCGGAATTATGCGCTTTTCTCCCACAAAACTTGCAGCCACTTGTTAGGTCGAAACTAAATTGAAGAGCGCCTTGTCAAGTCCACCTTTCGGCATTAGCATGACAGCTAAATCATGCTCGGGAGACGAGTCTTGCCTCGATAGCTTCGCTCAAAGTAACTTAGTGCTGCCGAAAGCCGACACCACCTTAACGCTAACTTCACGTTTTAAACAACCGGACGACAGAAATCCCCGAAAACACCGCCATCAAATAACCGCCGAGTACTCTAACTCTAGTATGTTTGACAAGGTTATATAGACGCTACTACGTGCTACGTTAGCACAACAAGCTCTATGCTTCGCTAACTAGCTACTTTAGCTTACCTCGCGGGGCTGCCTCCGGCAACAACGAAGCCCCGCCGGAGATGAAGATCCCTTCCCCAAAAGGCTTACAGCCACATTAAGATGGCCTTGGAAAAAAAATGTGCCCTTTTGACAGGTTGTCCACTAAAATTGCTCCAAAATGATATTGTCCGCGCCACTAACAACAGGGGATGTATGAAACCGTGTTCGGTGAACATTAGGGGCGTGTCTGTCTTGGAGAAGGCGGAAGTCTCCGCCCATGCTCGACTCGGATTGGATACTTGGAGAGAGGAAAACAAATACAGCACGCTGACGTCAGTGCCTGCTTAACTTGGAGGGTGGAGCTCCAACTTTCAATGTTGAACAATTCACAACAATTCATTTGAAGAATAATCCTGGAAAGGGAACATAACATTATTTAGCCCCATAAAGACCTGGCATACACATGCGTGGACATCACATTTTGGATCACGGAGTCCACAACGTTGACACCTGGTAGAAAAGCACTCTACATCACCCCAAATATGATTTTATTTATATATAAATAAATAAATTTTATTATATATATATGTATATATATATATATATATATATATATATATATATATATATGTATATATATATATATATATATATATATATATATATATAGTTGGCTCGGATGAGCAGTATAGAAAATGAATAAAACCAGAAATACATTTATGTTACAGCTGCCAATAATAGTATTAAAAAAAAAAAAATCATAGTCTTATTTAACTCTATTTAACTCACTGCCCTCCATTGACAATGAGAGACATCCAATTAATTTAAACCGGGAGGAGTAATTGAATGATATATATATATATATATATATATATATATATATATATATATATATATATATATATATATATATATATATATATATATACGTATATATACATATAATGAATACAATGAAATAATATGGTCCCTAATGACACACTAAGGTAAATAAACTGAATAAAATAAAATGACAATAACAAATACTAATATTTTATGCATTCCCTTTTTTAGATTTTTTTTAAAGCATTTTAAATAAGGAGTATATATGAAATTTTAACTTTTTATTTATTTAAGGTATTTTCAAATTAAAACAAACCAACAAGCCCCAATTTTTAATTTAAAAAAAAAGAGGAAAAGGGATTACACAGAATTTACAACATAAGAGAAAATATACTAGTTATATAATTGCATGATGATAAGTATTTAAAAAGTGTGTAATAGTAGACTGTATAGCAGCCTATGGGGATGGTGGCAAGAGCATGGGAGGATCTTTGACCTGCTGCTCATAAACAGTCATGGAGTGAGTTCGTAGTCCCAAGATCCTGGAGCACGCCTGGATTGTAGTATGAATAAGGTTATTCTCCTACAGATTGATGTAATGGTATAAGCAAATCATGCCATAACAATTTGAATAAACATGTGAAAATATTTCAGTCGATTTTGTTGCTGACAAAAGCAGTTCAGTTTCCCCAGTAGATATAATATTTACATTTTTAATGATATATTGATGAGTAATGCACCGGATAGATCAATAAACACAAGAATAAGTTTGCATAGCTGGTTGGATAAAATACTAGAATTGATTTAAACTTTGATGAAAATAAATGGAATAAAGCCATCCTGAGCATACTACATCCACGAACCTGATATAACCACATTACTTAAATATTTAGTTAAGCGGAAATTGAAAATTAATGAATGCAGAAATAAAAAGCAAAAGTGAGTTATGAGTTACTTGTTTCCTTAATTACCCCACTTGGGTAATGATATCTCCAGTCTTGGGTAAAACGGTGAAATCTCCCAGAGCAAAAAGGTCAAAAGTAGCATGAGACAAAGCACACCAAGTTTCAATTGCTTATGAATATTTTATTGCTCTGTTCTTACATTATACTTAACACACCCTAAAGATGGAGATGCTGCAACTTCTCCCTCTTACAACTATGTAGTGGTTACCAACAAAGTTTGTTGTTACCCATATTTATGTATACATTCTAAACAGTTTTCCCCCAGTTACTCCGCTACATCATTTAATTTATTCCTCTGTATGTCTTTTTTCCCCTAACAAAGATCATCAAGCAACATTTAGTGAAAGCAGATATGTTGAAGAAATATGCTGATTAAAATTAAGGTCAGTCCCACTGCCATGGAAAAGGCCTGCTCTGGAGCTGCAAGAGAACCAAAGAAAAAAGATTTATGTCAGTTTGCAAGGTCAAAGACCTACAAGGTTACATTCTAAGAGATTTTCATTCATTCGTTTTCTACAGTTCTTGCTGTCTTTAGGTAGATGCTCTCAAATTACAGGTTACATATGTGTAATCACCTTTAGAAATATAAGAATCTTCACTGCAACTAAAATGATTTCCCCCGATGTGGTGGGAAACTGTTTGTGAAGAAGCCCCACTTGAGCAAGATGGAGAAGCCACAAGGACAAACTCCACACAGACAGATTCATCATTTAAATTTGGGACCTTTCGACTTCTACCACAAATCTTAAAGCGTGCTTTGATGATGCAACTTACCACTTGAGGTGCCGGTGACTACTTCAACTGGTGCAGATGTTGGTGCTTCAGTTTGCCCCGCTTCATTTGTGACGACACTCGTAGATGGAGCTGTTGTTGTTCTTACAAGACTAATAGGTCCTGACCTGACAGTGAAGTGCTTGCTCAACATTGTTGGTGTCCCACTTCTCCCCAATGCCTGGTTGCACTGTTTCGAGCACTTCTGAGATGGAAGGAAGGTGATGCACACATCGACTTCACATTCTACATACATCTGTGTGAAATGGCATAAAGGGTATGAGTCAGAAGAGATTTGAGGAGTTGAAACTTTCTACATTATCCAAGCGAAAAGTCCCCCTGTCGTGCACATTATTTGTCAACTGTATGGCCTGTGGACCGAAAGTGACCCCCTCGGGTCCAATCTTGTGAGTTGTGTGATTGAGTACATGCATTTGTGCACTTTACTCAATATCTTATTCACAGTCATATTCGTTCTATTGCCGCCTGTGGTGAAAACGATGCAATCAGTGGCAGCCAATGAGTTTACAAAGAACCTTAAAATGCCCCAAACCCAAAACGAAGTAACCTGGAAATGCCTGGAAATCAGCAGAAAGTGACCAATGAATAGGAAGCAGCCTGGAAATTCCCCCCCACCCAAAACTATAGGAAATCATCCAAAATTTAGAGGAAGTGACCTTTAAGTACCCTAAAATGAGAAGAAAGGGACACAAAATCAACTTATTGCCTGCCATTGACAACAATAGGTGTCCAATTCACTTAAACAGTCTTAAACTGTGAGTATCAAAAAGCCACACCTTACGTCAGAAGCAGCATAAACAAATTCAATCTGCCAAATTATTTTTAGATATAATTTATTATTAGTTTTTAATGTGCCGTGATGAATTTGTGTGTGTGTTAAGAGAAAATAAAAATAAGAGAAACGTAGCACGAGGCAAAAAGAGCCACAGTATATACAAAATATGATAAAAAGCAAAGAGTCGCAATCATTTTGGCCAGGAGCCGTGTTTACCACCCCTGGTATACTTCTCTACTCATTGTTGTTTAATAAATGAGATGAATTATTGAGTTAATACAAGAGAGTTTATATGATACACCAAGAAGGAAAAAAGTGCAAATTGAAAAAAAAAATACAGACCATATTTCCAACTGGAAACAGGTCGGCCAAATGAAGACGGAAGATTCTTACGTTACTTGAAGCCACAATCTCTTTTGTTGAGCGGGCAGATTTGCATCTGTGAAGGGGCATTAATTGGAAAGCAACATCTGCAGTTAGTATTAATTACTCTCCATTATTCATGAGTTATAGGTAATTGAAGTCACATTTTACTGACCCTTCCTCCAAAAAAATGTAACTTTTAGTAAAGTCCGCCGTCTCAGACTCCACACAACGTTGGACACTGATCTCTGCTCGAGCCAGAGTTGTATTTGAAATTAAATGGAGGTCCAGGTCTTTGATCATGGACCCCTGTTGCCCTTGGACAGCACGAATATGACGTGCTGGTGAAGAATCCAATTGCACTCGTTCTCGTATTAGCTCAAGGGGATTGAATCGTGGATTGCGTGTGTATTTCGCCATAGGTCCCTCTCCTGGGATGTAGAATTCCAATCGAACAGCAGTATTATCAAAGGCGTTTGTGGGAATCTTGATGTTGAAATTTGGGCTTCTGGCTAGGACGGCAGGGATTCGGCAGGCCAACGGGAAGATGAGGGACGGATCACGTGTGATCAAGGAGGAAGGATGCACACTTTTCAAGGTGTTGGTGTAAACCAGCTCTGTCCCAATGTGCTGAAAACATGAGGCATTTCTGAACTCAAAGAGTAGCGCAATAATGAAAACAACTAAATGAATCTCTTCAGCCTTTTACCACAGTTTTGGTGCCACAGCCATCAAGCTCAATACGTGCAGTAAGATGGGTGTCGTTGAAGTTGATGGGACAAGCGGGGCTGTTGAGCTGCAACTGATCCAAGTTGATGTTGCTTAGTGAGCCAATGGGAAGGATGAGTGTCATCTCTGTCTTATTACATATCAACTCTAAAGACAGACACTACATTTTTAGGCTCACAAACAAATGGCAGCGTTACAGCAATTTTAACCAAATCAAAAGAGGTGAGGAGGGTTAGGCATTTTCATAACCTGTTCCATGAGGAAGGGTCTTGATTTCTCCTAAAATTAGATCAAGAGAAGCAGGGTTAAATATGTTATAATTCATGATAATAATGAAATTAATGAACTAACTAATTGAGCAATACTTACTTTGGTAAAGCCATACACATCGAGGCTCAGACTGCAAACTGGAAAGAGGAGATTATCAGATGAGACCCCTATCAACAACAATCCGGTTGACAGCTTTGATTGTGACTGATTAACTCTTTCGCCGCCATTGATGGTGCTAGAGCAGTGGTTCTTAACCTTGTTGGAGCTACCAGACCCCACCAGTTTCATGTGCGCATTCACTAAACCATACTTTAGTGTAAAAGAAAATATGATTTTTTTTCTCCAAATTCAAGATGTATATAAATTTCTCGCATCACTGATTGGCCAAGCAATGTCACGTGATCATCTGCAGCCAGTGATGGTCACGTGGGGCATGTTATCGTGTATAGACATGATGGATGAGTCGATGTGTCTTGACCTCCGTGGCAGAGGCTCCACCGAACCCGTGAGACCGACTCACCGAACCCAGGTTAAGAACCACTATGCTAGAGGAACCAGATCTGCTTTGAAAATGAACTGTTTTGACATTGACCACACACTAACATTCTCAAATGATCACTTTGAACACAAAAATATGGAAACAGATAGTACACAGCTTTCTTGCTGATGTAACTCTTCTGATGTTATTTAATAAATTAACTAATTTGCTGCCATTGACAACAATAGATGTCCATTCCATTCAGACTGGGAGAACTGACAGCGAATAAATGTTCACTGCAATTCCTTCCAGTCAAAATGGTTTGGATGTCAGTTTCGATGGTTTCAGTAAGGAAACGTGGGGTCTTTCTCTCCCGCCAGGTGCTTTCGGTTTTAGGATATATGGCATCAGTTTAGTTGACATACCTCACGGTATTGGCAACAAAGCAGATCGGAAGAGCACGAGGCAAAGTGTTTTCTCCACGGACCCAGGACATGGAAAGGCTTGACATGCCGTCAGTTGAAGTGAACCCATACTTGAGGAGCCCAGGTTGGCCAACAACTGCTATTTCTGTAACACTGAGAAAAATAATTCATTCATTTTCTGAACCACTTATCCTCACAAGGGTCGCATAGTGGTGCTGCCTATCCCAGCTAAGTACTGGCACCAGGCAGGGGACAACCTAAATCGATGGCCAGCCAATCGAACGGCACAAGGAGACGAACGATGCTTCACGCTCACATTCATACTGAAAAGGGCAATTTTTAGTGTTCAGCCAGGATGATTTTGGGATGTGGGAGGAAACCAGAGTACCCAGAGAAAATCCACGCAGGCCCGGGGACACCATGCAAACTCCACACAGATGGACCGACCTGGATTTGAACCCAGGTTTCCCACTGTGAGGCCGACACGCTAACCACTCATCCGCCTGGCTGTCCTACTTTAGAAATATATTACTTATCCATTAAATGTGTGTGGCTCCAATTTTTTTACCTAGGTCTTCAATGTCTTGTGTGTCTTGTGCCTGTCTTGCTACTGCAACCAAGAAATTTCCCGAATACGGGATGAAATAAAGTTCTAACCTAACCTAACCTAAATGCTTAAGGGACAAATTAAACAAGGCTTTCGAAGACACCTCTCTTTTTGGGACATGAAGTCAACCTCAAACTTCACATCCTCGAATGGTAGGGCATAAAAAGTTGCATGCTCTCTGGGGGTCCTTAAAGTCGCTACAGGCTCATCTGCACAGCTGGAAGTTGACTGCTCCACTAGACATAAATACACACACACATTGCTGAAATGAGCACACAGTATAAGGATTTTACTCCACAGTTAGAAATAAGTTCACTTTTAAGACTCACCGGTAAGTGAAAGCTGCACTGGCACAGAACTGAGAGGTTGCCTGTCACTGGTTTGGCTTACTTTAGGGGTAGGAATATAGTCCTCTGCCATCAGGTAGATGGAATACTGGCCAACTTTTGCATTTCCAGTAAATGTCAACATACATAAATCCTAGCAAATTGGAAAAAAGTTCAGAGAGAAAAAGGCACATGATGATGTGCTTAGTCACCTGATGAACTTCACAGCATTGCATTCTACTTAACATTAGTCTGTTCCACCCTTGACTTAAATGTGGTTCATGGCCTTGTTTGTATTGTATACCACATGAACTTTTTTTTGGCATACCATGAGTACTCCTGCACTAATATGTGTTAATGTCTCTGTGAAAACCCCCACAATATTACTTATTATCAAATGAAAAACATATTTTATTCACCTCCTTAATTTGAACAGTTAATTCTAATAAGACATTTCCTTCCTTAATTAATACTAATATGTTGCTTTAACATCAAATTTTGAATTTTTGTAATGTTTTTGTTGCAATCCTACAAACTGTATCTGTATAGTTACTTTGACCAATGAACCTGCTCTGATTGAAAGTCATCCATACCGCGCGTTGCTGGAGCCTATCCCAGCTGACTTTGGGCGAAAAGCAGACTACAACCAGGACTGGTCTGATACAAAGTCATTCTTTACAATAATCCTTGTTATAAGTTCAAGGCCTTTCAGGTCATCACTCAAGTAGTAGTTCTTGTTCTTCTTGTGGAGACCCTACTATGCAGTCCTACTCCTCCGTTATTCATGAACCGATCATCTTGAAACTTGGTAGCTATGGAACACGGGCCAATACCCATGGATTCTTGTAATCTGATTTTTGATTGTTGCTGTTACCCAATAGATTGCAACCTTTAGTCTGTCGTAGCACTAGTTTTCTAGGGAGCAGCAGTAGGCCAAGGTTAATACTGAAGCCACACTGACCTCGTTCAACTCTATAAAAGAGTGCGGAGAGCAGTTTAGACACTCTCCTTGTTTTTCCTCAGCAAACCGGCATCGCACTTTGTCTCCATCAAGATCTTTTATCGAGAGATGGATGTGATGAGGACAGTTCATGCGAGCCCTGTACAAAGGTAAGAAATAAACACATGATTCATTTAGATAATCGCTTTGAGTACTTTTTGTGCTATTCCTGGAAATATTTTGGTGGGGTTACATTACCTTATTGGAGGCGGCAGTGCAACATAAGGAGGGTGATTGAGTTTCCCAGAATTTACACGTATATGTGGCGCTGCCTTCATTGATACGTAAAAAGTGGTGTTGGAACTAAAAAGAAAACACATGGCTCAAACTGCTAACAATTTATAAAACAAGTGATTCAGACATACAAAACTGGGATTATTCTTCAGTCTATTACAAGATGAACGCAAACAGTGGATGCAGAAATTATGGAGGAAAACAGAATGTGGTCTCATACTTGAAGCTGATGGTGTTTTGATAGTTACTGGGGAGCACCTGCTCCCACTGACGAACACACCACCCTAAGCTGGGTTTAATGCCACTGAAAGGTACGTATGCTCTGTGAAGAGTGCAGTTTACCCCTTCAGTGCACAGCCCAGTTAGTGGGGGGCATGGGTTTGATGCAATGGTGGTGAAATGAGCTCTCACCTGCAAAAATTAGAGCAGGGAAACAATATGGACTTTAAACAAATATTTTTTGTATATACTTGAAATCATATACTGTAGTTTAGAAAAATAATAAAACCCTGAGCTACATGCATTTTAAAATGAAAAATCATCAGCGTGAAGACCAAGTGATCGATATTTCCTAAATACTACTAGTATATTTCATAAAAAGAGTAGGGAAAAATGTCGCTCACTGATTGCCCACCATCGTTTTGGATGGGCACGACGTGGACTGTAAGCCCCAGAGATGAGGCCTCGCAGACTGTTAGACCCATCCAAAGGAGAGCAAAGCTCGGTGCAATGATTACCATTCTCAGACTGTCCACCATCTCACTTCTATGTGAAGAGACAGATATGCTTTACTAGTCAGAATGACAAAAACAAAATACACTGTCATTTATCATCTGCAAAATGATGTGTCAAATGCTCTAAAATGCGCGGAATGCAATAATTGATCTGAAAAATTACAAAAAGTGACTGCATGTTGATCAATGACTAAGTTATAAGAAGGCACAAAACCTCTGGGACTCAAGATAGATTAAAAAAGATTTAGACACACAAAGACTAACATTTTCTTTTACATTTTTTTTAATGAAACCATTATTTTATTTTATGATTATTGGTGCCTCAATCAATATTCTCATCAGGTAAAGTACAGGTTACAATCAATTCAATGAGCCAAGAATGCAGAAAAAGTAAATCAATGGACTGTATAGTATAGGAAAGTTGAAGAACACAAGAGTGGTCTATTTATACAGTACCACATTCCAGATATTATACTTTATGAGGTAGTGGCTGTGGTGGCGTCTTGGAAGTAACGGAGGAGGCCAAGTGGAGGAACTGACAGCTTAATATGCTTCCAGCACACATTTAAAAAATTTAGTAAAACCAACCAACTTTAAAATTTGAAACATTTTAGATGTTTTTAGGAGTGTATCATTACCACTTCAAACTCTATTTCTAATTTCTCCAATATTGTTGTCATCACTAAATAAAAACATGTAAGACAAAATGTAGTCCTGCTGCTAAAAAAAGTTTTCTAGTTTAATTTCGATAGTAATACGTACTCCTTTTAAAAACTTTCGGTTTGTTCCTTGTTATTTTGCAATATTACATACAGGTTGGATGGTATCGACGAGTCATTTTTTTCACATAAAAAAAATAATAAAAACATTTCTCACAACATTGTGTGTATTGAACATTACTACCACTTGTTTTCAATGCTTTTTAGTCACCAACACCTCCACCATTACTCGTTGCAATGTGAATGTCTCCTGAAAACATAAATATTCCTATAACTAGTTTTGAAGTAATCTAGCAATGCTCTTCAAAACGGTAACAGATCACACTTTTTTTGGTATCGATATCAAAACCAACAATGCCACCATCTGAAACCTTGGCAAAACAAGGATTATAAATGACAGGTCAAATTAAATTGAGACATTCAATTGTTACCTTTCGTAAACTTACCTAATGCAGTCTCACCAGAAACATAAAAACAGTCTTCCCATAGCTATACGTACGCCAAAGCAAATGGTGGTGTGAACCAAAAATTTGAAGGTTATTTGAGGGAATGAAGTTAAACTGGCTGAACCATAGAAAATAAGGGAAGCATGACAAAGCTTGTCAGTAGGAGGGCTTTCAAAAACACTGTCTGTTCTCAGAGACTGATGTTGATGTAGTGCAACTCTTGAGTTCGGTTGAAAAGTAACCACATTGTATAAATTGATACCATTACCCTAAAAAACAAAACAAAGGCTAATGAAACAAGTGACAAAACAAATGTCACCCTTTGCTTCATGTGATGAATATTTGTTTACAAAGATACTGAAATTGATGGTTCCCAGAACACAATATATATATTTCTGTTGACACCTCATGAGCTCCATCTTTCCTCGTAAATTTCCATCTTTTGACCGTAAAATGAGTCTAAAGCCATTATGGGTGGATTTTATGGTATTTTTTGTGGTTGTAATTATCTTGTAAGGACAACTCACAATGTTAAGCTTGCAGACACTGCTTTGCCCATTTTGTTTCGGAACACCTTGAGAACCTTGAAGTTCCACTTTACCACGTGATGTGCCATGTCAAATATTTTTTGGGGGCACATTACCATCCATATGCAACTCTAATTAGCTAATTCTAAATAGTCTAGACAAGGCACTTGTCAAACCTATGGCAACTCATGAGTAGAAATACCTGACTGGTAGAGAAGTTTTGGAAGTATACAGTAACAGCTTTGTGGTAGTGCATATGCAATAATTATTGCAAAATCATTTGAATAGATGATTGTATTTGCCCAAGACAGTTTTTACAGTATTGTGTTGCACTGATTCAGTTAGAGAACACAAAAACACCAAATATTTAATTTGTCTGCTATGAGATTGCATTGACAATAGGGGTTTATATTTGGAGTGGATGCTGGTAAAAATCTATCCATATGTACTTAATTGAAACATGACAACTCCACTGCTTAAAATGTATATTTATTAAACTGGCAAGAATAACATGTACAATTTGGGGATCAGCATTAAAAAGTTGCTTCACACCCCATTGTCAAGTCAATTCAAACATTGGTTCTTCTCGTTAAAATTGCTCGTGACGCTCTCGAGTAGTCACACGATGCAACTCTGGAATGATTTGGTACCTTCTGGTTAGATATCTGAAACACCAACATGAGCATCATTGATCACAAGACTTTGTATCTAAAGAGTGGATAGGGAGATGGTCTTTCATAAGTGAGGTTTGTTGAGTTTGGTCAGAGGGAAGGATAATATTTT
Organism: Stigmatopora argus; assembly: GCF_051989625.1. Classification (NCBI taxonomy): domain Eukaryota; kingdom Metazoa; phylum Chordata; class Actinopteri; order Syngnathiformes; family Syngnathidae; genus Stigmatopora; species Stigmatopora argus. Next base: position 17,154,568 of record NC_135388.1, on the reverse strand, counting down.
GAGGTGCTTTCAAATGCCTGTCAAGTGTAAGCTAGCAAACAAGGCAGTCTCAACCCTGAAAAATCAGTGCCGCAGGATATGGTCCATGTCCTTTACTGACCATTCTTGGCATGAAGCAATTTCTCCTGAAAAGATAACACTTGTAAGGAAACTGTGCCAAAACCAAATTATCCAAGGCCAGTCTTACTTTGATTACGGTTTCCAGCTTTATGGCATCTGCAGCAAACTTGCGGATGCCGTCAGACAACTTTTCAACTGCCATGCGGTCCTCATTGTGTTGCCAACGGAAGGCCTTCTCATCCAGTTGGACCTTTGACAGATTGCACCCCTTTGCTGAAGACACAAAATAAAGTCCAAGTGGAAAGAGTCACTGTACATTGCAAAATGCAGAAAAGGCCCATGATAGTTAAAAAAAAAAAAAAAAAGAAAACCATCAAAGAAATTAACACAAATGTCCTCAATTTTACCACATTCAATTCATTTGAACTTGGAAGGCTTCATTCTTTTACCTCCAAAACTCCAAGTTCAAATGAACAGGATGTCCAGTAGTGACAAACGGATTTAAATTCACAGTGGTACCTTTTTCTAAATTAAGCATCGGAGTGACAGAACTATGGTCCTTGCTGAGTTCTGCCAGTAGCCCAGGGGAGATGGTCAGAAGGTCGCATCCACACAGAGCTTTGACTTGTCCAGTGTTTCGGAATGACGCGCCCATCACCACTGTGCTGTAGCCGAACTTCTTGTAGTAGTTGTATATTTTTGTCACACTCTGCACACCTTCAAAGCAGGGGTGGAAAAAACAACAAAAAACAGGAGAATGAGGAAGTTTCAGAAAAGAAACCGTCAGGCTACTTTGATGACTCCCACGTCACGTTTAGAGAAGCAATCAGACCAGACTAGCAAGTCAAAGGAAATAGTAGAAAAGCAGCAATCCTTATGTGCGCAAATGTTTTAAGTGTGTAGCTTTGTTTTTCCGACTGCAAAAATTCTAAGCATTTATATTTCATGAAAATTATCATCATTGACTATCAACGCTTAACATTTAAAAGTAATTATTCTAGCTCATTCAAGCAACATCTGATTCCCAACTCTTTGAATGGCATCGATGGTTAAAGACATCCAATAATGTGTCTCTCTTCATCCTTCCATGAATTTAAATGTCACAAAATTTTGCTGCCAACCTTCGCAGTCCAAACCTATTGAATGTCTATTGCCATCATTGGCAGCCAACAATTAAACGCCAAATAAAGTACGTAGAGTTGCTTGATTAATAGTGTCAGATAAAAAGGAAAACGATACCTGGGTCTTCATGAGGCTCGTAGGTTTTCCGGTCGGTGTTTTCCTTGTACCAATCGAGGATGCGCCCGACAAATGGGGAGATAAGCGTCACCTTTGCTTCTGCACAGGCTACGGCTTGTGCAAAAGAAAAAAGAAGGGTCATGTTGCAGTGAATGCCATGCTTCTCTTCCAATTCCCTGAAAAAGAGCAAATAACATTTTAGTCATCATACAAAGTGGACATTTAAAAACAAACACTAATGATTCAATCAACTATAATTTGTCTTTCACTACACATCACGGTTTGCCTTTGGATGAAAGAAGAGATTTATTCTCTTCTCTCTTGGCTCTTCCTGCCAAGAATATTAAGAAAAATATGATGCGACTCCACAAACTCACTTGCCAGCTTGGATTCCCTCCCATGTTGATGACAGCTTGATGAGCACCCGATCCTTGCTGATCCCAGCTTCCTCGTAGAGTGCAATAAACCTCAAAGCCCTGGCCAGCATTTCATCTTTGTCGAAAGACAGTCTGTAAAATACAATTATCCTTATTATAGTAGTTAACGGTAATTATATATTAATTGCTTCCTAATGTGTGTAAATTAAAATCTTGGTCTTCGTCAATGCCACTATGTGCATCTACCTGGCATCCACCTCAGTCGAGACCCTGCCTGGGACCTTCTTGAGGATCTCGAGACCAAAACTCACATACAGCTTGTCCATGGTGTTGGCAATCTGCTCCGCCTCAGTTCTGAAAAGAAAGAAAAAGATGATTCCACTCCTTCACTTTTGAAAATAAATGTGTATTTTTCTAATTTATTACTTTTACCCTCAGCACATGGTTTAGAAATGCAGATTACATTGACATGTCATGTCAAGAAAATAAAAAACAAAACTAATTTGATAAAAAAAGGCTTCCATCCAGAAAATGACATGGTGCTAATTTATTCTGTCAAAAATAATTCTGACATTTTTTTGTGATATGCCTTCCTCCCCTCCAAAAATGCCCTGCTCGGCCAATAGGATTTTTTTTAATTTTGAGGTCCTTTATGCGTACACATTCCAGCTTTAAAATTATCCAACATGTCACTGTCGCCATGTTAGGTTTGCCTTCCATATCTTGATTCAGTGTTACTGAATCCAGGGAAGAACACTGATTGAAATTCAAATGCAGCCTCTTACCCGCCCTTGGCAATGCCGTATTTGATGGCCTGATCCAAAAGGTTCTGGTACGCAGGCATTTTGGCAGCAGCTAAAATCAGAGACGGATTGGTGGTGGCATCCTGTGGCTTGTACTCATCAATGGCTGCAACACAGGGACAACAATTCAATTTATTAGTGAGCTAAAAGTAATTAATCAGATTTATAGAAGGGTACAATTTAGTAAATATAATGGCTTTATTTTAAATAGGTAAAAGGAAAACTTTTTGCAAGTGCAAATTATTGGTTCCCCCAAATGTCAATTTCCAGCAGTACAAAGTTAAACGGCAGTTTAAGTACAAGCGGCGCCATCTAGAGTACATTGTTTTTCTATAACCTTATGTCAAAGCTAGTAAAAGGGAAATGATGCAGGTTAATAGTCTTATTTTTAACTGGCTCGCCATGGACGACGATAGACTTCCAATACATTTGAAATGGGAGGGTTGGATTCGCTGCCATTCCTCAAGGTTCAAACGGATTGGCCGTAAACTAGTGACAAACTAATTTAAACTCTCCGCAGTTGAACAGGCTCATATTTCTGGACATCTAACATTGCCAGTGGCAATGATAAAGATAAAATACTCATCTAAAATACTACATGTCCCATTTTGTTCAGTATTAAAGAAAAAAAAACCTCCATTATTCTGTTTGATTGAATTAAACTTTTCACTTAGCTGTTTTCAGTTATAAGCATGAATTAAAGAACAAAGGGAACAATGACCAAATGTAAAATAGTGTTCACAAAATAATCTGCATTCAGAAAATGAAAAAACTAGATTGTTCAGTTGTTTACGTTGTTTGCAAGCCATACTTAGTTTTAAAGGAAAAGCATTTGAAGAGCTAGTGTTTTCATTCATATGAAACCCACAGCCAGTGACAAACTGCAACAATGAAATGAACAAAACAGCATTTTTAAACGCTGGGCTGCACTTTCTCAATAGACCTATGCATGGCGAGTCTTTTTATTCACTCTAATGTGGGTCAGGTTTACATCAGTGTGGCCTGAACACCACCTGGAAGCACTGCCAAGTCTCCAGAAAACTAACCTAAACCCCTTCTGAAGTAGCAGCAACACAACCCAACTTAATTGATGCATGAATTTGCAAGAGATATGGCTTAAAATCTACCCGGGTGTTGGCAACTCTAGGTTCTGGAGTCGCGTGATGTTAAACTTGGTGGCATCGTGCAACAGAGCAAGGAAAATAAACATAAAATCATAAATGTGCATGGTGTATTTGTAGCCAACTTAGTCATATTGATAGTAGACTAATATAGATACATAGTGTTGCCGTCATTATAAGGCTTGTAACTTTTTTGCGGCTACAGACATTTATATTTTTCGTGCAATATGGCTCTTAACATTTTGGTTTGCCGACTCCTGGCCTAGCCAATAACATAGCCTGTCAAAATTTCCCAACTTTCTGATTGACCTGTCAATTTTCCCTTTTCAAGTGCCAATGTGCAAGTTATGTCAGGATCAGCAAAAAAAAAAAAAGAAATGTCAACATTTTCTTTCATGTTTTGATGCAATTGTTACTGTCCACAGTCCAGTAAATGTTTACACGTCACACACCATCCTTCCAGTTATTGGATTGCCGATGCTGTGCTGCGTTGTGAAAGCATATCCAGTGGCAATATACTTCACTGGTTTCTGGAACCTATATTCTGAAAATTAACAGGTAGAATAATGACATGATAGAAAGGTAGCCTGTTGCATTGTGGGAGTTGCTAGGGTTTGGATGTTTAACATGATTTAGGGAGCATTGTAATTTTTGGCGAGAAGGTTAGGGTGGATTTTTTTTGCCAGTCTTACACATTCTATCTACATTTTTAGCTCATTGTTTAACACCGATTTAATTGCACCGATAACCTCCACTTCATCAAAAAAATACAATGTTGTCTGCCTTAATGCCAACCCTCAACAACTCCCACAACGCAAATGGTCAATTGTGTTATGGCTCGTGATGCAAATTCATAGGAAGCTTGGAATACAGCATACAACATTTTGTATTCTATTATTATATTTTATTTGTACCCATTTATATATCAATTCCATTTGTTTCATTGTGTTTGCTCATTCTGTATTTCAATCTATATGGGCAGAAGCTCAAACCAAAAATATTAATATTTGATTTTGGAATACTTTGAGGTTAATGTGATTCCTGCTGATAAAACTTTGATGAGAATGACTATTGTTAATAAAGGTGACAGTTTTAAATTAAAAGATTTTCAGATAGTAGTGCCCCTTGAAACTTTTTCAATGCAAAAGGTGTGCCGCAGCTCAACAAATGTTGGGAAACACTGCCATATAGAGCACCTAAAATTGTTGCGTACTTTGAGAACTGCACAACATTTCCTCCAAGCCTATCTTGCATCATAAACTGAAGTTAAGAAAGTTGCTTGTGTTGCTCCATATAGCCACATACTGGCATTTGTTGTGCAAAAGAGAAGTTCTGTGACCCATCATGAAAGTAATTAATGAAACAAAGCCCATTATTTCTAAAGTAACCACACTTAAATGTGTGCCTTAGTTCAATAAATGTTGGGAAGAAGACAGAAGATAGCAGAACATGTGCATTCGAAACCAAATTTGCCATATTAATACAACTTTTGGGCACTTCTATCAGGTGCTGATATTATGCTATAAAATGACATTTATGAATACATGATTGAAAACTATGAAACATTTTCCCCCTGTCACAGTGACTCTGCAAGTCTGTGCATTTGCATCACCTCATCAAATTACTCCACTTCTTTCATGAGCCTGCAGGAAATGTAAATGGAATGCAAGACAGGAAGGTAAACCAGGAAGTAAAATCGAAATGCATTTCTTGTTTAACAATGAAGCAATATATATATATTTTCCCATTAATAGACACACTGCACTGTTAAATAATGCACGAAAATATCAGGTAAACCAGGAAGTAAAATCGAAATGCATTTCTTGTTTAACGATCAAGCAATATATTTTCCCTATTAATAAACACACTGCACTGTTAAATGCACGAAAATATCAAAATATAAAACTACTTGCATTACTTGCACTAAAACTTTTTAGCTTCAAGACAACCTCCAGAAAAAAAATACGGAACGAGTTGGATACTTTGACTACTTTTCAGATTAAACACGTTAATCGGATTACTATAATTTGACCAATGAGTTTAAATAATAATAATTTTAAAAAACTTCCTGCATATATTAGCGATGGCTGGAGGAAGAGTACGGGCCCTGTTATCTTGATGCTACCATGTGTAGCTGCCACAGTCGGGTTTATTATTAACACGGCGGTCATTCACAATCATGATGGACTTCGCTTAATCCAGCAAGCTAACCTGCTAGCATTAGCCGCTAGAATAATTTTACCGTTAAAGTCCCCCGTGTCGGCCACCACCACGGTGCTCTTCTTCAGCTGGTTGAGAGCCGACTCCATTTTTCGTCGTTTGTCCGGAGACACACTGAGCATGATGAGCGGGGACTGCGAGCTTTTTATACACAAGCAACACGTGAGCGCGGACGGAATGTGAGAATGACGGGAGCGAGCAGCAAGTCCAGGAAGGACGAAACCATCGGGAACGCGCACGCTCAACCGAGAAGCCAAACGAGAAGTTCATCCAAAAGGCGTGTAAGGTTCTCTATGTGGAAAAAATGAGGTATTTCACAATACTGAAAGATTTAAAAGCCTCATTGTCTCATTCATGCTAATTTGTTTTTTTGGGGGGGATTTCAGAATTTTCGTCCTCGGCAAGTGCGATGTTACTTCCAGGTGGCCTATAGGTAATTAACACTGATTTGAAGTGAAATTAGGACAGGTATTCTGTGTTTTTGTTTGCTCCTCTATGAAGCTAAAAATATAAATACTAGGCTTCTGTATCTTTGAATTGAATTGAATTGACTGCCTTTATTGTCATAAAGTGTAAAAGGATATAATGAGATTTAAATCTTCAACATGAAGTGCACAAATAAATAATAACAAACTATAAATAAATAAGTAGTCAACATAAATAAGTACACAACATAAATAAGTAGTCAACATAGTTAAGTAGTTAACATGAATAAGAAGTCAAATAAATAAGTAGTTCGGTACAATAAGTGACTAAAGTGCTTAGCAGCCTATGGAGTTTTAATGCAAGTACAAGATTTACAAGATTTTACAAGAGATTAGTCTAGAATAGGTCCTCCTAGGTGAGTATGGTGACAGTGTGTTTGTTTATTCATATGAAATCCAAAGCTAGTGATAAACTACAACAATGAAATGAACAAAACAGCATTTTGAAATTCTGGTGCTATTTTTGGGCTCTCAATTTTGACCCCGCCTTTCTAATATAGGCCAATAACGAAAAAAATATTTAAGAATGTATATTTTAGGTGGCCCGGCGGCTGAGTGCTTAGCATGTCGGCTTCACAGCTCTGGGCTCCTGGGTTCAGATCCCGGTCGGTCCCCCTGTGTGGAGTTTGCATGTATGCATGCAGCGTGGGTTTCCTCTGGGTACTCCGGTTTCCTCCCACATTCCAAAGACATGCATGGTAGGCTGATTGGACACTCTAAATTGCCCCATGGGTATGGGCTTGAGTGTGCATGCACACTTGGCCCAGAGGCTTTGAGGTCATTTGAATATAACTTAAAAGTCTCCTACTTGAGCAAAGTGGAAATGAAGAATACATTTCCTGCATGCGGGCGGCCCAATGGAGCAAGTGGTTAGTGTGTCGGCCTCAGCTCTGGGGTCCTGGGTTCGAATCCAGGTCACGTCCACCTGTGTGGAGTTTGCATGTTCTCCCCGGGCCTGCGTGGGTTTCCTCCGGGTACTCTGGTTTCCTCCCACATTCCAAAAACATGCATGGTAGGCTGATTGGACACTCTAAAATTGTCCCTGGGTATGGATGGGAGTGTGGATGGTTGTCTGTCTCCTTGTGCCCTGTGATTGCCTGGCCACCGATTCAGGATGTCCCCCTCCTCTGGCCCGCAGACAGCTGGGCTTGGCTCCAGCACCCCCCGTGACCCTAATGAGGATAAAGCAGTTAAGAAAATGAGATGAGATTTCCTGCTTGCGCACATGGGTATGCAATAATCGTGTGATTATGCCAAAAGCAGACCTGTGCCCCTGTGCCATATATTGCGCCCATCATAATTTCAATAAAATTTAAATAATTCATTTCATACAACCACTCTGTTAACATATGCATAACCTCTTCTTTCCATCATGCTTCTGGATTAAAAAGCTATATCTCGCCCGGTGCCCGTAGCTAGCTGGGATAGGCTCCAGCAACCGCTTATCCTCACAAGGGTCATGGGGTGCTGGAGACTATCCCAGCCAACTACAGGCAGCAGGTGGGGGACCCCCTGAATTGGTGGCCAGCCAATTGCAGCGCACAAGGAGACAGACAATCATTCACACTCAGTCATCCCTAGGACCAATTTAGTGTTTTCAATCAGCCTACTTTGCATGTTTTGGGGATATGGGAAGAAACTGGAGTACCCGGAGAAAACCCACGCGAGGCCAGAAAGCACATGCAAACTCCACATAGCAAGGATTGAACTCACGACTCCAGAACTGTGAGGCCTACGCACTAACCACTCCACCACCAGGCCACCCATTTAGGAATTAATAAAATGTTATTAAAAACTAAATTAATGAGATTGATGAATTAAAACTGAATTACACTACAGTCATACCTTGAGATACGAGCAATTTGTGTTCCGGGACCCAACCAGCTCTTATGTCAATTTACTCGTATCTCAAATCAACGTTTCCCATAGAAATGAACTAAATACAAATTAATTTGTTCCCACCCTCTGAAAAAACACCAAAAAACAGGATATTACAATGGAAAAACATATTTTTATTGGTTGTATCTCACCATCTACTAACAGAGTAACAAATAACTAGTGGTTATGATGTTTAATAATAAAATGAGACATTATTCAATACAACGGGGAGTTCGCGGATGAGAGAGAGAGAGAGCAACTTGACGGATGCGCTCGTAACGTAACATAAACTTTAATTATGATGTTTAATACTAAAATGAGACATTATTCACTACAACATGGAGAGTGAGAGAGACTTGACGGATGCGCTCGTAACATAACATAAACTTTAAATTTAACTTAAATGAACTTAGATTCCTATACACACACTTAAAAAAGTTTTAATGTTAGGTTACACTAAATTTAAACCTTCTTGTGCAATAACCAAGGCAAAGAGGTTAGTGCATTCCACCGCGGCTTTCGAGGCGAACTTCCTGCTTCTCCATACGTATTGGCGAGCCACCTCAGTCACGCGCACACTACTCATGTTTTTCCATTATTTGTTTAATATCGATTGTCATCATATGCCTTTTCTTCGCACTACCCTTCATTGCACTGGCTTACTTTTCGACCCATTGTGTTTCCCATAATTCTGCACTGACTAACGCAAAAAAACCATGGAAAAAAATGCAACGCTCCGCCCAGTGCTCGTAGAGATCTTTGCACGAGGGAGATGCGGCGAGACAGTGCACTGAAATCATAAGCAGCCTCTCGCGTCTTGGCCACCTGGCTGTCTCGTATGCTCGTGTCTCAAAATTTGTCTCGTATCTCAAGGCAAATATTTGCTCAGAATTTTACTCATATGTCAAATTCCTCGTATGTCGGGGTACTCGTTTGTCGAGGTATTACTGTATTCCCCAAGTATACGGAATCCACATTGCTCTTGACGCTGTGTCATCAGCAGGTAAATGAGCGTATAGTATCTGTTAGAATAATGATTCAAACCTTTTAAATCATTATTAGTAATATTTAATTAAAAAAGGAAAAACATCTTTCAACAAATTCTGCTTACAACTTCGAAGGAGATGCATTGTGACGTCGTCTTAGTCCCCAGTGCATTCTGACGAGCGGAATACTCTTCGTTCCATTTAGCGGCACATAACCAAAACATTCAAAGGTAATCTGATTTAAACAATTGCATACGCAAAAACAACTGTCTCTGCTGTTTTGAACAATTGTATAAGCTCAACCGAATAACATCATGAAGGTTATAAAAACACGGTTGAGGTGTATCTTCCAGTACTCAGTCCTCGGAGCAAGAACTCAGTGTATTGTTTTATGTCTTTGCGTACTTGTATCTCTCGCTGATCCCAGCTGTCCTGGAGAGCGACCTTGGCGTAAGCGTTTGTCTTCGTTGAAAGCGATCAACACATATATATATTGTTTAATATAGTTACACATTTAGGATGAGCAAATATATTGATTAATATAGTAAGCATGTATATTATAAGGCTTTATATTCATTGCAAACACATTTATAATAATGATTATTCCATCAGTATCAAAGCACTTTGAGTGCCTTAAAGGTAGAAAAGCACTATATATAGTGTAGCATAATAAGATTACTATTAAACTCATCGCATGTCATTGAGAATGATAGATGATGTACATTTGCCCCTGCCAATCTAAATGAATTTGACATCTAGCACCATCAATGAAAACCAATGAGCCGAATGAGGGTGGTGTGGGGCGTGTAAAAACAACAACATGCATACTAATGTGTGCAATAAAAGGTTAACATTTCAGGATAAATATTGGATAACACGGGTGGTTGGCTGGATAAATTTAAGGGCAAATAATAAGTGTTTTCTACCTCACGATGGAGTTGTCCAACTTCCGTTGACCTTTCCGACAAAGGAATGTTTTATATACGTATATATGTTTCACAAAAGGGAATGCAGATTGTTAAAATGACGAAGTGGTATAATATCCAGTGCTGAGTCCTCAGAGAAATAAACAAGTACAAGACAAATAGCTCAAACACACTCACATGGAATCATGTTGGTTACAAAATTAGATGTACAGTCGAATTTATTTTTTATTTGCCTCAAGTTTTATGGAGGTAATTTTCAATTCTGACAAAAATTTGATCTGTAAAATTGCCGCCCCATGGGACATTTGTACAAGATGTAATGATTGTCTCCAGGCAACCCTGGTACCAATATATTGTATATTCAAGATTGAGATGACTTCAGAATAACCCTCAGCGACACGAAATAAAAAGTAGGATACCTCTGTGTATTGTTATTGCCAATTTCGAGTCTTACAAAAATCCCCCAACAATGCAAGAGAATATTAACATACAACTATGATAACCACTGTTAAATAAAAAAATAAAAAATAAAAAAAACGAGACAAAAAAAGTCCCATCCTTCTTTGTATAAATATGACATGAAGAAGTTTATTGTATTTATGGTGAGTGGTCTATGGCTAACCACAAACAACGTCACATCCTTACTTAACATAATAATCCTACCTTTGTCATTACAGTCATGTACAGTACAGTAAATCATATACAGTTGTGGTCAAAAGTTTACATACACTTGTGAAGAACATAATGTCATGGCTCTCTTGAGTTTCCAGTTATTTCTACAACTCAGATTTTTCTCTGATAGAGTGATTGGAACAGATACTTCTTTGTCACAAAAAACATTCATGAAGTTTGGTTCTTTTATGACTTTATTATGGGTGAACAGAAAAAAAATGATAAAATCTGCTGGGTCAAAAATATAAATACAGCAGTGTTAGTATTTGGTAACATGTCCCTTGGCCATTTTCACTTCAATTGGGTGCTTTTTGTAGCCATCCACAAGCTTCTGGCAAGCTTCTGGTTGAATCTTTGACCACTCCTCTTGACAGAATTGGTGCAGTTCAGTTAAATTTGATGGCTTTCTGACATGGACTTATTTCTTCAGCATTGTCCACAAGTTCTCAATGGGGTTTAAGTCAGGACGTTGGGAAGGCCATTCGAAAACCTTAATTCTAGCCTGATTTAGCCATTTCATTACCACCTTTGATGTGTGTTTGGGGTCATTGTCCTGTTGGAACACCCAACTGCGCCCGAGACCCCATCTTCGGGCTGATGACTTTAGGTTATCTTGAAGAATTTGAAGGGAATCATCTTTCTTCATTATCCCATTTACTCTGTAAAGCACCAGTTCCATTGGCAGCAAACAGCCCCACAGGATAATACTACCACCACCGGGCTTGACGGTAGGCATGGTGTACTTGGGGTTAAAGGCCTCACCTTTTCTCCTCCAAACATATTGTTGGGCATTGTGGCCAAACAGCTCGATTTTTGTTTCGTCTGACCACAGAACTTTCCTCCAGAAGGTCTTATCTTTGTCCATGTGATCAGCAGCAAAGTTAAGTCGAGCATTAAGGTGCCGCTTTTGGAGCAAGGGCTTCCTTCTTGCACGGCAGCCTCTCAGTCCATGGAGATGCAAAACATGCTTTTTGGTGATTCTCGGTTGAATCTTCACCCTCCTGACCAATTTTCTCACAGCAGCAAGTGATAGCTTGCGTTTTTTTCCTGATCGTGGCAGTGACAAAACAGTGCCATGCACTTTATACTTACAAACAATTGTTTACACTGTTGCTCTTGGGACCTGCAGCTGCTTTGAAATGGCTCCAAATGACTTTCCTGACTTGTTCAAGTCAAGGATTCGCTTTTTCAGATCTATGCTGAGCTCCTTTGACTTTCCCATTGTAGCGTTTGTGGGCGTTTGTATCCAATGAGCCCTATTTAAATGGCCTCAGAGAAGTCACCAGCTGTAGTCACTCATAATCACTCACAAGAAGTTAAGAGGCCATGCTACAAAGACAAACAACCTTTCACACAATCTCACAAAATTCATATTAGTTCTGTAAAAGAAGTCCTTCAAAATGTTGACACATTTTTGAAAGGAAAACCAGAAATATCACACATCACAAATTCCAAACTAAAGATTCTAGCCAAACAAAACAAAAAAACACCCAACTCACAGTGAAAGGGAAGAAAGGGTGTGGCGGCGACATAAAGCACATACAGCCGGGCTAATGAGAAGAATTAAAAGATTAAAATTAAATCTATACACATTGTATGTTTTTTTTAAAAGTGACGGAGCCAGTTAGAATTCTAAACAGTAGTCGGATTTCAGCAGCAAATTCTCTCTTCTGAACAAATATAGAATGGCTCATTTCACTGACAACTTTCTAAGTCACCAAAATTGCTAATTCGTGTTGCTATATGTATATTTTTGACCCAGCACATTTGATCACTTTTTCTGTTAACCCATAATAAAATCATAAAAGAACCAAACTTCATGAATGTTTTTTGTGACAAAGAAGTATATGTTCCAATCACTCTATCAGAGAAAAATCAGAGTTGTAGAAATAACTGGAAACTCAAGAGAGCCATGACATTATGTTCTTCACAAGTGTATGTAAACTTTTGACCACAACTGTATAGTGTGGTTTGAAAAAGTTTGGGCACCCATGATAATGTTCAAGATTTCCATTTGTGTTTGCACGTGTGATCCTTTGTAGACAAACTTTATATAATTCACATTTTAAAGTTTGGGCAGAACTAAGGTGTACAAACCATTGCATGATGGAAGATTAATAGAAAAATACACATGTATATTCATTTTCAACACCGTTATCCTTGCCAGGGCCGTGGGGTGCTGGAGCCTATCCCAGCAGGTTTAGGGCGATAAGCAGACTACAACATACTAATCCTATGGAAACAACAACTTTTGAGTGTTACTTGGGGTCTCATAAATAAAAATCCAATCATGATTTATAATAGAAAATACCGAAAAATAAATCATTGCTAATAATTATGCTTTAGAACGCAAAAATAGTCATCCTAAAGATACTCAGTGTAAAATAAATACATTTTGAATAGCTCTCAGCTGTAGTGACCATTGCACTTCTCTAACCACAAACAAGACCAGTTTACTTACTTTTTAATGGTTGAACTAATACAATTTATTAAATTCAGTTGTTCTCTGAAGTGCTACTGTTTCAGCTGCCACTAGATGTCAGTATTTGTTTTTACAGGTCGAATGTCAGTCACACGTGCCTCCATATACAGCGGGAGGGAGAGAGAGGCTCTATGGGAGGAAAAAGCTTGAGAAGAGAAACCAGATTTACACAGAGCCTGAGCCCTAAATAAGAGTAAGTAATTTTCCTCTTTTCTCAATTTTCTATACGTGCATTGTAACTTGGAACACATTTTCATTTAATTAAGATTGCTTTGTTTACTTGAAGTCTCTTTTAATCATCTTCTAGTTTGTGGATGCTTAGGCTCATAGAACTTTTTGACTTTTCACTGATGAATTGGTATTTGCATTGGTATTTTAATTTGGGTAATCCGGATTTGTTCAGTACAGTGTATGTCCCCGTAATTCCAAAATAACTTGTATTTGCTTTACATGAGGGTACAGTTACATGAATAATGCTTAAAGTTTATGTCCAAAGTTGCTTTTTAGGGAAAAAGAAGTACAATACTGTATGTTCACTCTCTCATTGCCAAGTTACTGGGGATATTTTCAAATCTCTATTTGCGAACATTTTATTTTGATGGATCCTGTGAGCTTTGATGAGACAGTATCCCTAGACCACGATTTAGGCCAGAAATAAACTCGTGGATAACAACAACATTTCAAAATACCAACCATTCCTGGGAGTATTTCCTCTCTTCAGTCCTTTTGTTTCCTTGATGGTTTACAAAATGTTTGTCTCCTCCAGGACTTTTAAAATATCTTTCAGTGGAGTTCACCACCCCCAAAACTGCCCGTATGTTGGTGCATGTTCTGAAAATTTGAGACGTTTTAATGTGCATTAAAATGGTCGCTAATGCATTAGTAAAGCAACATTTAAATAAAAGTTTGTTAGGACAAGGGCATTGCTATACTAAAAACATGCTCTTATTTTCACAAATTACACAATGCCCATTTGTAATGCATAATTTATACTTAGCTCATATATGGATCAATAGCTTGGTGCCCTCCTCATCATCACCTTTGCATAAAAACAAAATTAATATTTCAGTCATACAGACCAAGTACTTTGTGTCACATTATAATTATGTATCACTCTATTTTACCGTGCTCGTTGAATTAGGTGTTTGCTTTTCAAATATTCGTGGCATATTGCTAGAATTCAACATAATTATGCCTCTTACAGACTTTTTAAAAATCATGTAGTTCTGTATAGGAAACACATTTGGATCTCTACAGTGCCCATACTTCAGTTAGAAATTAAATAATTAACGTTGAGGATTACAGGCACTGTTCTGTGCATAAAATACATGATTATATTATTAGCTGGGATAGGCTCTAGCACCCCCCGCGACCCTTGTCAGGACAAGCTGTTCAGAAAGTGAATGAATGATTGAGGATGAAGTGCTGCCTTCACGACTGAAAGTACTCTCAATGTTTTACTGTGTTTATGTGCACTTTGCCCTTGATTTCTCTTCAAAAGTAAATTTCTCATTTGGGGTGCTAAACAGCTCTGTCTCTGGTCGTCATGGTAATGGAAAGCTCTGCGAGTGATGTGAGCCATAGCTTATTTGCATAAGTTCCCAAACTGGCTGATTTTAAAAGGGGAGGCTAAGTATGTGATTGTAGATCGTTGGGTTATTTTGACTAATGCCTGTAAACGAACCTAAATGAAAATTATGTTGTGTCATATTTTTGTAATTGTGTTTAACTCTACTTAAGTAAAGCTGAAGAGTGCACATAAAAGTCTTGCAGTCAGTTGGTAGATGAGATTGTCATTGACGATTTTTGGTAGTCTCAATTAACATGAAACAAATGCTGCAAAGATAATTAAACAGACAATGATAATGCCGGAATGGAACATGGGTTCAGCCTTGGAATTTCTAGTTCTCTGCTTGATGCTTCGATTCTGTCTATAATCCATGTGTGCTGGAACACATTGAATAATTGAAGTCAAGAAAGCCTTCTTGTCCCTTTGGGTATAGCTCGCTTCAGGAGAATAGCTAGTGCCTAATAATCAAATCACTACATCAATAAAATGGTAGCGAACATCATTGAAACATTAAATTATTGGAGGTTAATACTCAGGAGTGTAGTATGTTCTGATGCATTATCAAAAGGCACTTTACTTCTGCTCAGAACTATGGGAGAACTTCCTTCCTTATCATTATTTCCCCCCCTTGATTTGGGCACAATTACCAAAAAGGCATATTAGTTATTGTTGTATTGATTGATCTCTATTTTGTTTTGGGCACACAGAAAAGCATTTCGCTGTCAGCTGTCCCCAAATGACAGTCAAATTTTATTTCTTATGTGTCATAGAAAGCTAATGTTCTTTATATAACCTAATGACCCCGCTAAAATCTCTTGCTCTGTGACAGACGCTTTTCAGGATGTACATGGAGACAGTTACATAAGAAAAAAAGGAGTCGGCTTCCTTTTCCTGTGTCCTCCCATAGCTTGTCATGCCCAGTGTGATGAAGTGATGGCTCAGGACAGTTGGCAGTATTAACCGGTTGTTGTTTACAATCAACTGCAGTCAAGTCGCTGCTTATAGCAACACAACATTGTTTGCATGTGTTTTCAATGGGTAACGTTCCATAAGACCAAATGTTATTTACAAGGACATGGTGGAAAATCTTGTTCACTGGGTGTTGAGTGTTTTCTTTAATATTCACAGCTATGAGTGGGTGTTGTTTGTCCAAGTCCATTTCTGTGGCTCACTTGTGGGCTTCTCTGGGTGGGGCACCAGTCTGCATATTTGCCCTGAACACTGACTTTACTATAGATGATGAAAAAGGGACTTCTGTATATGGCCGTCTAAAGGGGTATTTGTGGTATTTTTCCCATTTCCCCCCAGTCTTTTTCCTGTTCAGGTTCAAGTAGTTGGCAGTACGCCTGCTTCACATTTCTGAGAGCAAGAGTTCATTCTGCTGTGGGATCTGACCTTCCGGTGTGGAGTTTTCATGTTCTCCCTGTGCCTGTGTGGGTTTTCTCTGGGTACATTGGTTTCCTCCTTTGCATGGTAAACTGGTTGAATACTTTAAATTGTCTGTAGGTATGAATGTGAATGGTGTTTTTTTCTCGTTGTCCCCTGCGATTGGCTCCAGCGCCCCCTGCTACCCATGGTTTATTTTGATAAGTGGAACGGAAAATTAATGAATGAGTTTAAGCATTTCATTGTTTTGGTTTTGTTATTTTTAAAGAATTAGCTCAAAAATTCCTTAGTCTGTCATTGTCTAGGCAGGCATTTGTGTCCACCCAAAAAAACATAAAAGTTTAAATTTGGTCTTCACAGGTCTGATTTATTGTTTAACAAGTCCTTTTAGAATATATAAAGCACCACCAGCTTGGTCTTGTATTTTCAGAAGAAACTATTTGGTCTCCTCGATGAGAACTCGCCACAGAATGAAAACCACAAACTGCGACCAAAATCTTACAAGGCTGCGCACTCCCAGCCTAACACCCAGTTTAAGATTCATCCCCATGCTGTACGCCCAAAAAATGAACAGTGGTTTACTCCTTTGTTGTGTGTGTGTGTGTGTGTGTGTGTGTGTGTGTGTTTGTGTGTTTGTGTGTTTGTGTGTTTGTGTGTTTGTGTGTTTGTGTGTTTGTGTGTGTGTGTGCATGTGCTACCCTCCTTTATTTCCACATCATCACAGCCATTAAAACATTTCCATAATGAGGCCCTCTACCATACTACTAATTTAAATGTTTGTATGGACTTTTTTCTCATTATGTGGTAAAAATAGGAGCTCTGATTTAACATAGCATGTTATTTTTAGTTCTTTTAGGGGGCTTTGGGAGCTGACTAATCTAAACATATAATTTGCTTTACTGGGGTTATACAAACATGCTTGCACTCCACATACTGTGTGTGCGTGGATAGTGTGATAAATGCACTCCTACTTTCAGCCACCCCCACAGACTGCGTTATTATTATTGTCTTGATTTGTTTGCCAAATCCCTACATCTTGTGTACTATATGTACATTTAGGTTTCATGTATTGGTAGATGGTGAAAGAGTGATTAGCTCGTCCGCCTCACAGTTCTTTTAGGCACCCCCGATACACTTGTGAGGAGAAGCGGCGTAGAAAATGAATGATTGAATATTTGTTAAATAAGTTTAATAGGCCATTTGCGAGAATTGCTGTGTAAATTGCTTCAAAAGGGTGAGAAAACCACTAATGTTTATTTTTATTTTTTCCAGCCCCACGATAGTGTTAATTTTTACCTCTTGTTATAAGAACTAAACAGATGATCTTAAAAAGGGAGGAGTTTGTCTGTGAAGCTCTTTGGGATCCTTTGGTGACTCAGAGCTATGTAAACTTGACTTTTTAAATTGCTCTTTGCACTTTTATCGAAGGTTGGTTTGGATTGATTCTGATTTTTTTGTTTGTTTTTGGGCCGGTGTCTCACTTTTTTCTAAATCCTAATACTGATGGGCTCTTTTCTATCCTCTGACAAATTCTGATGCACTGTTCAGAGACGTGACACATTTGGGTTTGTTTTGTTAACAATCAAAATGTTTAGGAATGGTTGTCCGTCTCCTCGTGCCCTGCGATTGGCTGGCCACCAATTCAGTCAGCGGGGATAGGCTTGTGAGGATAAGCGGTTCAAAAAATGAATGAATGAATGAATGTTTAGGAAGTCAGAATATGTTCTACTAAATAACCCACTTAATTGACACACTTAGTTATTATTACAGAGTGCTGGATTTAAGGTATGCATAAACTTATCTTTTGCATTTTTTCATGGAACAATATTCAAAAATGTATCAACAAATTGACCCCCCATACACATTCACACTGCCTACAATGAAAGCACATGCATTTTCATCAGAATTTCCGGTCATAGTTTTATTATTGCAGCGTTTTAAGGGCAAACATGGAAATTGAAGTGTGCCCTGTGATGCTGGCAATCAATGCAAGGTGTAATTTGCCTTACATTTGAGGGCATTTGGGATTATCTTTAGGTCTTCTGGAGCAAAATAGGATAAAGGTACAGCAAAGGGATAATTGGAAAAGAATATGGAAGTAAATAGGAAAAACAACACACAAACATGAAAATATGATTAAAATACGGCATGTGGTGGGAATAAGATTTGGCCTGATCAATTATACACTTGGCTTCATTGGCTGACAAAACGATAAATAATGTTATTCATGATCTTTTTTTGGGAAGGATTTTTTACAAACTGTGTAACTGACAGTCACAGTCCCGCATCAAACAGAGTAGTAGTTTGATGTAACTAACAACCAAGTTAGCAAGGTAGTTCTTTTCTGATCACAGCTTGAAAATTATTTGCCATGGTGCCGAAAATGTTGGAAATCAGGAGCAATACTATACTCATGCTTACTGCCTGTATCAGAGGTATACTTTTTTTTCCAAAGTACGCTTGATGTATTTCTAATACCACAAGTTCACCTTTCTCACATTTCTAACTAAAGTGTACTTGTTGCAACTCATAATATCTTCTATTTTAAGTTGCTAGTATTTTATTCATGAAGTTACCTTTGTTGTTCAACAAGACCCTCTCACTCCCTACTGAAAAATGAAATTATTATCATTCAAAATAAGACAATCCATCATAGAATGGTACCCATTGTATGATACATAATCAAGTGCTAACTCCATAATGAATTATTCAGCAGGATGAGCTACAGTATGTTTGTTGCTTATCAATGCTGGCTACTTTATTTCTGCCATAACCTTGCATACAGTTAACTCCTACAATATATATTATTATTCTTGTCGCCAGCTTGTAATAAATAGAGCTTCAAAAGAACTGTTGATAATGTATGAAACATCCAAGTTTTATGGATAATCAATGGATAATCACTTCTTTTTATTGCTTATCCTCACCAGGGTCATGCATGTGCTGGAGCCCAGCTGGCTTTAGGCAATGTAATCCTTGTTCAGCACATATGGTATAGACAGACAACCATTTACATTTTATGGATAATTTAGAGCCTGCAATTACTACCCTTTTAGTATATTGGTTTTGGAATATGAAAAGAAATGATAGTACTCAGTGAAAACCACAGGGAAAACATGCAAATTCCCCACGGTAAATCGAGACATACCATTCACACTCACAATCACACCGCCTCTGAGTAAGAATCAATCCCACGATGCCTGCCCTGGAGTCAGGCAAATGTAATACCACAACATTATCAGTGACTCAGGCTACTGTGTATTGACTCCCGTTTAACATGAGTTTCAATGTGATTGGTTTGGATTCTATACACAGCATATCCCCATTTATAGGAGGAGGCTGGTCACAATTGTGCTGCCAGAT